>NC_037672.1:5023295-5284882 GCF_003255815.1 Theropithecus gelada
TTCCCTTTCCCCTTCCCTTTCCGCTTCCCCTTTCCCTTCCCTTTCCCCTTCCCCTTCCCTTTCCCCTTCCCCTTCCCCTTCCCCTTTCCCTTCCCTTTCCCCTTCCCTTTCCCTTTCCCCTTCCCTTTCCCTTTTCCCCTTCCCTTTCCCTTTCCCTTTCCCCTTCCCCCTTCCCTTTCCCCTTCCCCCCTTCCCTTTCCCCTTCCCCCCTTCCCTTTCCCCTTCCCTCCTTCCCTTTCCACTTCCCCCCTTCCCTTTCCCCTTCCCCCTTCCCCCTTTCTCCCTTCCTCCCTTCCCCCCTTCCCCTCCCCTCCCCTCCCCTCCCCTCCCCTCCTCTCCTCTCCTCTCTTGTCTTTTCTTTTCTTTTCTTTTTTCTTTTCCTTTGTTTAAGCTGTCGGTTCTTTACCTGTAAAATGGAGAAGAATAATACCTAACCCTGCAAGACTGTTGTAAAGGATTAGAAAAAATAAATATTTGCAAAGTGTTCAACACAGGGTTCAGGAACTGATAGATGCTAGTGATACCATTTTTATCCCCATTCTCATCCAGTTTTGTGGTTCTGGTTAATTCCTACAGGTTTTGATGTGAAAGATCATGCTCAGAAGCAGGAGACCGCTAGCAGCCTGCCGGCCCCTCCTCAGATGCCCCTGCCGGAGATCCCTCAGCCCTGGCTGGTGAGTCAAGGCTCCTCCATCTCAGCGGTCCTTGCTGGAGGCCTGGGAGTACTTATGGGCTCCAGGGGCCTGTGATGGAAGCCAAAAAGCCCAATGTGGAAGAATGGAGCTCTTATTTTGCTCGAGGCACTCCTTTGAGTCTATTTCTAGGGCTGAGAAGCTGTTAGTGATAGCTGGTTGGTAGACTAAGTGTAGCCCTTAGGAAGCTAGCATTTCTTTGCACTGCCTCACACCACCATAAATTATGTATAGCAGGAGCTACAAATCCATAGACATCTTATGTCAGATTAAGAAAAACAAAAACGAGGGGATTTAACAGATAAAAGTATCTGTAGACCTTGTGGACTTAACCCTCTTCTGAGTTAATTCTGAAGTTGAATACCTTATTCTGAAACTTTAATAGTCGTTGTTAGACTTCTGGGGTTAACTATCCATATTTTTTCCAAGAGAGAAAAATATGTACATATTTCAGGAATGTATACTTTAGTTTTATGCATTCAAATTCAAAATTTGTGTTTTTAAAAAAGTCTGGCGCCGCCCACAAACGCAAACTTTTATGTATCATTCAACTTTTTCTACATTTGGCCGTTTTCTAACTTGTTTACTCAGGGAATTCAGAGTGTCATTCAAAGTTAGGGCAAAATCGGTAGCAATTCTCATCCTGTGTTTGCTTTCAGTGTGAATCTTCTGATGATCTCTCTGCCAGGATAGGAACGGTGGGAAGGCAGGGCTGTTTCTCATTCACCTCCACTCTGCCTGGGCCTGGCGCAGTGCTCAGGAGTCTTGGAGGGACTCAGGGATTCTCACTGCAGTGGGTACAGAGGGAAACGAGCACTTACGGAGTGCCTGCCACACACGACCATAAATTACAACTCATTAACTCCCACAACTCGGCCTCGAAGAACCCCTAGCACTTCTTACCAGGGGAAGCATATGTACACCTATTTTTTTTTTTTTGAGACGGAGTCTGGCTCTGTCACCCAGGCTGGAGTGCAGTGGCCGGATCTCAGCTCACCGCAAGCTCCGCCTCCCGGGTTCACGCCATTCTCCTGCCTCAGCCTCCCAAGTAGCTGGGACTACAGGCGCCCACCACCTCGCCCGACTAATTTTTTGTATTTTTAGTAGAGACGGGGGTTTCACCATGTTCGCCAGGATGGTCTCCATCTCCTGACCTTGTGATCCGCCCGCCTCGGTCTCCCAAAGTGCTGGAATTACAGGCATGAGCCACCGCGCCCGGCCTTGAGGCTCAGTGAAGGTGTGTGGTTTACTTAACGTCATAAAATAAGTAGAGAGGGCAGAGTTTGCAACACTTGTTTCAAATTCATGCTTTTCTCAGCAATACTAGTTCAGAGGTGTGGCTGCAAATCAGATGCAAGTGTGCTTCAGACAGGAGAAGACTCTGAGCATTGAGCCTGTCCACCGAAGCGGAGTCCAGGGAGGCCACAGGCCGCAGGGGCAGTTCAGGAGCAAGGCCGCCTGCTTCCCACTCCCACGCTGCCTCAGACTTCTCATATGATTTGGGGAGATTAATGTAACCTCTGTGCCTCAGGATTGTCCAGGAGATGGAAAGAGCAAATATATCTCAAGTGCTTAGGATTTATTTGTTTATTTATTTATTTATTTAGAGACAGAGTCTTGCTCTGTCGCCCAAGCTGGAGTGCAGTAGCACATCTCGGCTCACTGCAAGCTCCACCTCCCGGGTTCACGCCATTCTCCTGCCTCAGCCTCCCAAGTAGCTGGGACTACAGGCGCCCGCCACCTCGCCCGGCTAATTTTTTATATTTTTAGTAGAGATGGGTTTTCACCGTGTTAGCCAGGAGGGTCCCAATCTCCTGACCTTGTGATCCGCCCGCCTCGGCCTTCCAAAGTGCTGCGATTACAGGCGTGAGCCACCGCGCCCGGCTGCTTAGGATATATATAAGTCCTGGACTCTAACCACTCCTCAGAGCAGCGCTTTTCAAACTTTAGCCTTCAGCTAACCACCAGCCATCTTAAAGTGCAGATTCTGGTTCACCACGTGTGGATGGGGCCTTTGATGCTGCCCTTTTCTCTTCCCTCCTCTCCCCTTTGCCACCCCCCTCCCCCTTCCCCTCCCTTTCCCTTTCCCCCTCCCCTCTCCTCTTCTCCCCTCTCCTCCCCTCCCCTCCCCTCTCCTCTCCTCCCCTCTCCCCCACTCCCCTCCTCCCTTCCTCTCTTTCCTCTTTCCTCCGTAGGGTCTTGCCCTGTCACCCAGGCTGGAGTGCAGTGGCGCATCCATAGCTCACTGCAGCCTCAACATCTTGGACTCAAGCAATCCTCTCTCCTCAGCCTCCCAAGTAGCTGGGATTGCAGGTGTGAGCCACCATGCCCAGCCAAATGTTTAATTTTTTTTTTAAATTGAAAAAGGATCTCACTGTGTTACTGTCTTGAACTCCAGGCCTTCAGTGATCCTCCTGCCTTGGTCTCCCAAAATGCTGGGATTACAGGTGTGACCCACCCCACCTGGCCACATTTGCTGTTTTTAGATATAATGTGATATTAAAGTCCAGAAATATGTAGTTGTTAATTTAAAAGATGAAGAGCTAGATGGGAAATCAGTAGTTCTTCCATTTTCTGGCTTCATCTTCTGGTTTATTTTCATTTTTTCTTTGTGAGCTTGTCTGGAATCTCTGGCTCCCCTGTGATGGGTCTTCTATTTCATCGTCACATGTCATATTGGGAAAGATGGTCTGAGATGGAGCGGGAACTGAGAACAGTTAGAAGCAGCCGGGGCTGGGTGCGCTGGCTCACGCCTGTCATCCCAGCACTTTGGGAGGCCGAGGCGGGTGGATCGCCTGAGCTCAGGAGTTCAAGACTAGCCTGGGCAACACAGCAAAACTCCACCTCTACAAGAAATACAAAAATTCGCCGGGTGTGGTGGTGTGCAGCTGTGTGTGGTCCCAGCTACTTGGGAGGCTGAGGTGGGAGGATCACTTGAACTCAGGAGGTGGAGGTTGCCATAAGCCAAGATGGCACCACTGCACTCCAGCCTGGGAGACCGGGCGAGACTCCGTCTCAAACAAAAACCTGCTGGGCGTGGTGGCTCACACCTGTAATCCCAGCACTTTGGGAGGCCAAGGTGGGCAGATCACCTAAGGTCAGGAGTTCGAGACCAGCCTGGCCACCATGGTGAAACCCCATCTCTACTAAAACCAAAAAATTAGCTGGACGTGGTGTTGGGTGCTTGTAGTCCCATCTACTTGGGAGGCTGAGGCAGGAGAATCGCTTGAACCCCGAAGGCGGAGGTTGCAGTGAGTCGAGATCGAGCCACTGCACTCCAGCCTGCATAACAAGACCGAGACTCCATCTCAAAAAACAAAACAACACAAAACAAGACCACAAAACCAAAACAAAAGAAGCAGCTGGAAGAGTAGCAGTGGTCCTGTGGCTGTCGTGGACTCTTCTCTGGTGCTGCTGCAGTACCCTCCCACCTGCTGCGGACCAGACTGCATGTCCCTGACGTGCCCGCTGGGTGGAACGGAGGGCTGCCAGTTTCAGGTGAAGAGTTCTCATGACTGCTCAGCATTTTCTACCATTTTCAACCATTGAATGATCGATTCGTTTCTGTGTTGTCTTCTTCCAATATAGTTTATTACTTACTCATTCATTCCTCCTCTTTCTCCCTCTCTCATCCTCTCTCCTTATCTCTTGCTCTCCCCTGGCCTGTGATCTGCTCCTGCCTTTGGCAGGAAAATGGTTGTGGCAAACTAGCCTGGGTTAAGGTATTTATGAGGCCCTTCTGTTATCATCATAACTGGTCATCCAAAAATGTTGGTTAAGGTAAGAAAATTTTAAAAAGATATACATTACATGTGCTTTAAATATGTTAAGTTTAAATGAATGGTTTAAATGTTGGAATTACAGGTGCGAGCTGGAGTGCAGTGGTGCGATCTCAGCTTACTGCAAGCTCCGCCTCCCAGATTCAGGCCCTTCTCCTGCCTCAGCCTCTCGAGTAGCGGGGACTACAGGCGCCTGCCACCATGCCTGGCTAATTTTTTGTATTTTTAGTAGAGACGGAGTTTCACCGTGTTAGCCAGGATGGTCTCGATCTCCTGACCTCGTGATCCGCCCGTCTTGGCCTCCCAAAGTGCTGGGATTACAGGCGTGAGCCACCGCGCCCGGCCCTCTGAGAGTTTTTTTTAATCACTGCTACTCTTCCAGCTGAATTTGGGATTCAGCAAGTCAGCTAGTCAATAAGTACATTAAGTTTGCCTTTAGTGAATTGGCTTTGGGCTAGTTGGCTGTTTTGCTATTGGTGAATTGACTTTCAAGAGAATTTGCTTATTGTGGGGTTAAGATGGAATGGGTAGGCAGCTGTGCCAGGCAGAGGGTGTGCTGTAAATTAAAGCACAAGCCAGAAAAACAGCCAGGTATACTAGGAGCGTTGCAGATAGCTCTTCCTTGCTGGATAATGGGATTTGGGCAGGAAATCCACACATGAGGCCAGATTTCTCTGCAGAGACTAAATTACAAAGGACCTGTGGGTTGTGATGAGAAGTTGGGGATGTATTGTGAAAGAGACAGTAGCCGTCGAAGGGCACTTTCAGTGTACGATTTGCTTCGGCTAGGTTCTATTTCCCATGCATTGAACCATGAGTGCACTTTATTTTTACCTCGTTTGTGGCATGAATTGAATATTGCCTTTTGTCATAGTGTTTCATGGTATAAACTCTTTACAAATAAGGTTATCTTTTACCTTTTTATCCTTTTTAGTGCCTAGGAGTGCTTCATGCCTTTATTCAATAGTTAATAAAGCCTGAGGTGCCCCGTGTGACATGGTGCTTCTTTCCACCTGGCTAATGTGTCTTTGGAAGTGCTTGCAGGAGAGTAGATTGTGTGTGTAGCGTGAAAATCTTGAACATCTGAATCTTTGAAGTCACAAGTGAGGGATGTAGCATGTTTCACACTCTGCTTTATCTTCCTGGCTTTTCAGGAGGAGACTTGGATAGGCTAAAATATGCATCTATTCAAAAAAACTGTTTGCGGGAAGCGCTGTGCTTTTCTTTTCTATTCTTGCTTTTCTTTTCTTTTCTTTTTTTTTTTGAGACAGTCTCACTTTGTTGCCCAGGCTGGAGTGCAGTGGCGCGATCCGGGCTCACTGCAACCTCTGCTTCCCTGGTTCATGCAATTTTCCCACCTCAGCCTCCCAAGTAGCTGGGACTACAGGCACGCACCACCCTGCCCAGCTAATTTTTTGTATTTTTAGTAGAGACAGGGTTTTCACTATGTTGCCCATGCTGGTTTCAAACTCCTGGGCTCAGGCAGTCCACACGCCCCGGCCTCCCAAAGTGTTAGGATTAGAGGCGTGAGCCATCGCTCCTGGCCTGTGCTTTTCAAAAGATTCTCGTCTTTGTTTCAAGGGAGAGCTGTGCAACTATCAGACTGATTGCATTTCATTTGCAGCAAGTGCTGAAAGAGCATTTGAAAAGGTGAGCCCCAGGTCCTGGGAAACAGATCCCATCTGTGCAGATGTTGGCTGCCTTCACCCACTGCCCAGCTCGCAAGCAGCCGGCTTGCTAAAGGGGTCTGGATAAGCGCCATTTCTGCTGCTCCCCCACCCTTCTTCAGCATAGCATATTGCGCCTAAACATAGGGGTATCTCAGATCTTCACGGCTCAGGAGAAAAAAGAGCAAGCTAGGCTCCTTTTGGGGCTATGATGCAGTACATACAATTCTAGATCAAGGCATTTTCTGGACATATTTTCATTTGGTAAACAGCCTGAGGTTATATCATGTTTCAAGGGGTAGCAGGGAGCAACTTAATTCGTTGGTATTTTAGGACCAGAGCTTATGTAAACGTGATACTTTTTTATGCCAGCAGATTATAGCGAAGTTTCCTTTTATTGTGGTAAAATACCCATAACATAACATTTACCATTTTAACCATTTTAAGTGTACAGTTCAATACACTTAAAATGACAGTTAAGTATCATGATGTATGTTCATAGTATTGTGGAGCCATCACCACCATCCAGCTCCCTACTTTATCTCAAATGGAAACTCTGTCCTCCTTAAACACTAACTTCCTATTCTCCCCTCACCCCCTACCTCCTGCCCCTGGCATCCACCGTCTCTAGGAAACGGTGAAGTTTTTTGTTTGTTTTTTTGAGATAGGGTCTCATTCTGTTGCTCAGACTGGAGTGCAGTGGCATGATCACAGCTCACTGCAGCCTTGACTCCCAGGCTCAAGCGATCCTCATACCTCAGCCTCCCTAGTAGCTGGGACTACAGAGGTACACCATCACACCTGGCTAATTTTTGTATTTTTTTTTGGTGGAGACAGGGTCTTGCCATGTTTCCCAGGCTAGTCTTGAACTCCTGGGCTTAAGTGATCCTCCCACCTCACCCTCCTGAGTAGCGGGGACTACAGATGTGAGCCACCACACTCGATATCAGGCGTTACCATCTTCCCATCGATGCATTTCGCCCTTTCTCAGGTACTTTCACAGCAACCTTGTTATCTCTGTTTGACAGATGACATTATGAGGCTCTTTGAGATTATGTGACAAAGTTGGCTTTTTTACCAGTTGCAGAGTTGGGGCTAAAGCCCATGATTTAAAACAAGAAAATCATTTGTTTTCCCGTGGCATAAGATGTGACCCTTTGGTGGATCTGAGCCATCTTGTTTGCCTTTTCCACCCGTCTTTCAGGAACCTCGGAGTTTTGGCTCCTGTATAATCCCAGTGGCATCTTTGTTTTCAATTCACTTTATGGCTGGATTCCACTCTATCCTGTTTCCGCCCCTGGTGGGCCGCCTCGCCTTCCATCTGGATGCCTGCCTGCTGGTGGAAAAGGGAGCGGAGATGACATGGCCCCACAGGGCTTTCATTCTTTGTCATGCATAAGTAAAAGGAGAGAAACTTGAAGAAAATATGTGAGACAATCTTCCCAGTGTTTACTCAAGCGCTGTGTGGAATGCAGACTTAACAGTGATCACAATGGATTGGGGTGTAATTTGGATAAAGACTTGCATTTTGCCAAGAAGAGTGTGTACTCAGAATTCTTAGTGTTAGGATTGAAACCATTTTTGCAGCTTAAACTATAAAATTTTATTATCCTCAGTTTCCCTCAGCGGCATGGATTCCTTCCTGCAGACGAGCAGCGGCACAGGAAGTTTAGATTATGGCACGAATGCCGTAGGGTGCTGCGAAAATACTCACGTCGGTGAGAAAAGGGTTTTGTCAATATGTGATAGAATTGGAACTTGAGCCCTGATTTTCTTGTTTCAGATTGGCTGTTACTCTTAACAGATTTTAATCCCTTTTAGCAGAAAAACAGAATCTAGAGGTGTCACTGTATATTTAAAATTAAAGTCAGAAAGGGATTTCAAATGCTAGGTGTATGTATTTCTCAGCTAAGATCAGCTCTTGTCATTTATTGGTGTTTTCCTGGAAAGGACTAAGCAACAGATCAGGGCAGGGGTAGAGAAGAAGGTGGGGAGCAGCAGACAGAGGGCGGAGTGCCTGCCACGCGGCAGACCAGCGGAAAGCGTGAAGGTGCTGGGTCTGCCTTGGGCGGGTAGGGGAGTCTTCCTAAGAATTGATGCCTCTCCTTGTGTTGTGTGATATGGGAGCAAAAGGTCTGGACCTGTGCAGTCTTGGTTGTTCGGGTCGTTGGTTCCTTCCTTACGTCTTGTCCGCGCGGCCCCCGCGGGGGAGGTGCTGAGGCTGCAGGAGCGCTGCGCTGTTGTGCCGCAGCTTCCAGGTCAGCAGACTGATTTCTGTGGATGAGCATGTCCAGCCCCGGGCAGGGTCTTTAATCTCTTGAGCCTCGGTGTCCTCATCTGTGAAATCACAGTTGAGATGCTGACATCTGAGTGTTATTTTCTGAACGAGAGAAAATATGTATCGAGCATCCCAGGACAGTGGCTGACACCTTGTAGGCGAGTGGTCAGTACAGGTTGAGCATCCTGAATCTGGAAATTTGAAATGGTCCAATGAACATGTCCTTTGAGCATCATGTCAGTGCTAAAAAAAGTTTTGGATTTTGGAGCATTCTGGATTTTGGATTTTTGGATTTGGGATGCTTAAGCAGTAAGTACATAATGCAAATATTCTAAAATCCCCCCTTCACTCCCCAAAAAATCAAAAATCAGAAGCATTTCTGGTCCCAAGCGTTTTGGAAAAGAGATCCTCAACCTGTAGTAATAACAGTAATAATTATTACTATATTTATAACATATCATTTTACAAACAATTATTTATTTATTTGAGATAGCATCTCACTCTGTCACCCAGGCTGGAGTGCAATGGCATGATCATGGCTCACTACAGCCTCAACCTCCCAGGTTCGAGCAATCCTCCCACCTCAGCCTCCCTAGCAGCTGGGACTATAGGTGTGCACCATCATGCCTGGCTAATTTTTGTATTTTTTTTTGTAAAGATGGGATTTTTGCCATGTTGCCCAGGCTGGTCTTGAACTCCTGGCTTCAAGCAATCCTCCTACCATGGCTATTATTATTATTATTATTGGAAAGATAATTCTCTGTGAATTCTCTTTTTGTTTAAAGAATTTGCTTTTCCTTAAAGTAGCAAAGACAGATATCAATGGGCTTTCCTTTGTAAAAGATGGGAATTAAAGTTATGGCCAGTACTATAAGCCTGCAAGCCTAGGTTATATTACCGTGCTGTTGTGTAAGTACTAGTTTTCTCTAATGCCAGATGGAGACCTTACAGCAGAAATTTACAATACCTGAAGGTAGATAAGATTTTCTGAATGAACAGGTTCGGGAGCTTTTACTTAAGTATTAATTTGAGGGAGAAATATTTTAGTGAATTTGAGAGTTACCTAGTCACTGGCACAGTGCCGGTTCTTTTTTATTTCTAGGACACAGCAGGGGTGAAGATCAGTCGTTCTCTTAAGGAAGGTAGTTTCTCATACTTCTTTTTAAGTGTCAAAAGATGCCATGGTAGTTAGAATTTGGACCCTTGTTTTCTTTTTTTTCGAGATGGAGTCTTGCTCTGTTACCCAGGCTGGGGTGCAGCGCAGCAGTGTTGACTCACTGCAACCTCCACCTCCCAGGTTCAAGCAATCCTCCTGAGTAGCTGGGATTACAGGAGCCCTGCCACCACGCCCAGCTAATTTTTGTATTCTTAGTAGAGACAGGATTTCATCATGTTGACCAGGCTGGTCTCAAACTCTTGACCTCGTGATCTGCCCACCTAGGTCTCCCAAAGTGCTGGGATTACAGGCGTGAGCCACCGCGCCCGGCCCAAGGATCCTTGTTGCCGTAGCTTGTGTTTTGTGAGTGGCAGCCCAGGAAACAGTGGGGCCAGATGCAAGCCGTGTTAGGGGCGTGTGCACGGACTGGATCTCTCCTGATAGTGGGGGAGAGTTGAGTGACTCCACAGTGGTGTGTGGGGCTGCCACTCAGTTGTACATTTGAGGGACTTGCTCTGCCCAGAGATTCGCATGTCCTTTATCCTTTGGGAAGACACAGGGTAGGCTGCCAATGGAATTTTGGAAGAGGTAAAGTTGGCTTTGTTGTCTGTGGACCTGTAACTTTATAAGAATGCTGGAATTGGACTCTCAGAGCTGGGGTGGGCCCTAGAGGTTGTTCTGACACGATGCCCTTGTTCTAGGTGAGGGAATGGGGACGTGGAGTCTTGGCAAGGTTGCAGAGGTGCAGGAACAAGCTGGCCTTGGATGTGAGTGGCTGTGCACCTGCGTCTTCCTCCCTTCGCCCGACTCTCTTACTTCCTGCCTGGCTTCTGCTTCCCCATGGCCCCTGTGGGAAACCTGCCTTCCCTGCTGTGTACTTTTTAGAATTCCGTTACTTGTGCTTTCAGTGAGTTCTTATATATTGGAAAGGATTGGAAAGACTTGATCCTCTGAAAGCAGTGGCGGTAAGTGACAGTTTGCTCATCTTTTCGCCCCTTCTCCTGTTTGACTTTAACAAGCCTGAAGTGTCTGAAACCCCTGTGGTCGATTTCAATGATAAGTGGTATTGAGAGTGGAGCGACTCTCTAGCAGTATTATTTTCTGAGGGGGTATTATTTCAAAATGAAAGTGGTTTTATTTTTTAAAATGATTTTTAAAATGTCATCCTATGCAGAAAAGGCAAGCGTTCCAGATTGCATATAGAAAGAGGAACCACTAGGAGCACTCTTGGTGAAGGACCTTCTGCCTTTGTGTGTATGTAAGCACAGACACTCACCTCGTACATAGAGGGGTCATAGTACACCTGTGTTCTTTCATTCAGCAGTATCTCTTAGAGGTTAATAAAGTCAATGGCCATACACATGCACTGGCCTTTTAAATGTCTATCTGGATGTAGCAGTACATCTGAGCATTCTTCTCTTGAACATTTAGATTGTTTTAGATTTTACTAAACAAACTTTTTTTTTTTAAGGGCTTTTTTTTTTTAATGTGATGTTTCTTTTTTTTTTATACTTTAAGTTCTAGGGTACATGTGCACAACGTGCAGGTTTGTTACATATGTATACTTGTGCCATGTTGGTGTGCTGCACCCATCAACTCGTCAGCACCCATCAACTTGTCATTTACATCGGGTATAACTCCCAATGCCATCCCTCCTCCCCCACCCCCCATAATAGGCCCTGCTTGGTGTGTGATGTTCTCCTTCCAGAGGCCAAGTGATCTCATTGTTCAGTTACCACCTATGAGTGAGAACATGCGGTGTTTGGTTTTCTGTTCTTGTGATAGTTTGCTGAGAATGATGGTTTCCAGCAGCATCCATGTCCCTACAAAGGACACGAACTCATCCTTTTTTATGGCTGCATAGTATTCCATGGTATATATGTGCCACATTTTCTTAATCCAGTCTGTCACTGATGGACATTTGGGTTGATTCCAAGTCTTTGCTATTGTGAATAGTGCCGCAATAAACATACGTGTGCATGTGTCTTTATAGCAGCATGATTTATAATCCTTTGGGTATATACCCAGTAATGGGATGGCTGGGTCATATGGTATTTCTAGTTCTAGATCCTTGAGGAATCGCCATACTATTTTCCACAATGGTTGAACCAGTTTACAATCCCACCAACAGTGTAAAAGTGTTCCTGTTTCTCCACATCCTCTCCAGCACCTGTTGTTTCCTGACTTTTTAATGATTGCCATTCTAACTGGTGTGAGATGGTATCTCATTGTGGTTTTGATTTGCGTTTCTCTGATGGCCAGTGATGACGAGCATTTTTTCATGTATCTGTTGGCCAACAAACTTTTATTGAACATCCTTATGTGGTTTTTTCTCATGTGACCAATTGACCCTTCTGACATATGTTTCTAGAAGTGGAATTATTGGATCTAAGGGCATAGTCAAAAGGTTGTGCCAAGTACATGACCACCAATAGGGTTTGAAAGCGTCTACTCAGAACCCCATCGATTCAGAGAGTAAGTTCCTTGGGGCACTGAGGAAAGGAGTCTGACCTGTACTAGTTCACAAACGTTTGTTTGATTCAGCTATTTGTCATGCTTTTCCAGGACGTGAGTAGTTTGATTGTTTGACCATGCTAAAAGGAGGTTGGAATACGCGGCGTCTCAGGAATAAAAGATACTCAGTGAATCAAGCAGCTCTTTTCCAAAAGCAGCCAGCAGAGATTTTAACTTGGATATGGACTCCTGTACAGACCTTGCCTGGTGCTGGGCCCCATGTGTCAGGTTCTGTTGCCTCTGTAGGAAGATATGAAGGACCTGGAGATGGTCCAGCCTAATGCCACACTATGATGACAGTTTGGGAAGCCAGCCTTCTGATAGGAGTGCAAAGGAATTGGAGTTATTTAGCCTCGGGAACAAGGACTGGGGGCGGGAGGGAGGTAACTGTCTGTAAGTCCCTGAAGAAATGTTGTGCAGATGGTCTGGAGTGAGTTCTCTTCTTCATCTGGTGAGAGGAAGGAGTGGGTTGAGTCTGCAGTGGGTGATTAGTCATTCACAAAGGACTTGTTGGCTTCAGAGATGACTTACATGGAAAGCGATGGAGTTGCACTTTCTGGAGAGTTTACATTAAAAAAACACAACAGCCCCATACTTTCAATAGAACCTTGTTCTACTTGGAACTGTAACTGAGTAGATTTTAATTTGGGGCCTCTGCTCTGTTCCATTCCTTGTGACATACCTCTTCCCAGCTTGTTTACAGAATGTAGGTAGTGGGAAATTGTTGCATGCTGTTCATACGAAAAAGAGGGGAGAGAGAGAATATGAATATTAAAAAGGTCTCTAACAGACAGACCTGGTGTTTGAAAACTCCAGCTGGCAGTTACTAGTGTCTGAGCAGATTTAGATTCTGAGCCTCAACTTCTGTATCTGTAAAATATAGTGTAATAGAATGCGTTGCTTGAAGGATTCCTGCATGGATAGATTGACGTTCCTGTAGCCAGTGCAGAAGTGTCTAGCACAGTGCTGGGCAGATCGCAGATGCTGGGCGAATGCTGGCTTTCCTGCCATTCAGCCGCCTCTGTTGGCAGAAGAACCAGTGAGAGACACACCAACAAGTCCTGTAGATGGTCTTAGGAGGGAGAGGCTGGGGTGGTTCAGAGCCATCAGGAACATTTAAGAAAAGAGGGGACCCGAGCAGAGTCCTAAAGGCCAGGTGGGATGTAGGTTGTCCCGAGGCATGGAGTGAGCCCCCAGCTTGTCCATATTCTAAGGCTGTGGCTTCGCAACCAGAGAGTGTTTCAGTCTCTGAGTTTGTTAAAAAATTCTGATGGGCCAGGCACGGTGGCTCACGCCTGTAATCCCAGTACTTTGAGAGGCTGAGGCAGACGGATCACGAGGTCAGGAGTTCAAGATCATCCTGGCTAACACTGTGAAACCCCGCCTCTACTAAAAATACAAAACTTAGCCGAGCGTGGTGGCAGGCGCCTGTAGTCCCAGCTACTCGGGAGGCTGAGGCAGGAGAATGGCGTGAACCCGGGAGGTGGAGCTTGCAGTGAGCAGACATCGTGCCTCTGCACTCCAGCCTGGGTGACAGAGCGAGACTCCAACTCAAAAAAAAAAAAAAGAAAAAAAAGTGACATGATTGGTTTTAATAAGGAGTAGATTCCATCTCTGGAGAATAACTTCTACTTTGTTTTAGAGAGTGGCTCCCAGCTGATTTTTTTTTTTTTTTTTTTTGAAGTTTTCCTAGCACACAGTAGGGATATAGTGAGAATGTGGGCAGGCCTCACTCATGCACTCAGCCAGTGTGGCTCACCAGCTCACTCTGTAATGAGTGCTGGGTGCACCTGAGCATGTGTGTCCCAGGAGCCCATCGCCTGTGACAGGGCCATGGAGTCCCAGAGTCTGCGTCTGAGGCCTGCGAGGGTTGGTGTGTGTGGGGATAAAGGAGAACGCAGACGCTATCTCAGACCCCTGGGGCAGCAGCATCTGAACAGGCCCAGTCCTACATGGGGGAAGGGGAATTCCGTGTCGTGGATACTCCAGTGAGACTGCTGCACACGCTGAACCCGGAGATTTGGTGTGGACCGGACGGCATGTGGCCGGGGCTGGGGCATGAATGCACGCAGGAAAGTAAGAGAGACACATCAGGACCGGCCTTCCAAACCTCTTTGTAGGATGAGGTTCTCTTTTCCGAAGACTTTACAAAGGAAAGAGGAAAAGACTGGCCACATTCATTAATTGGAAATCCAGAATTTCCTTCTAACTGTCACGCTAATTTCTGTGTCGCTTTTCCTTTCTTCCTCAGCCTCCTGACAGTGGGCCTCCGCCATTGCCAACGTCCTCCCTCCCAGAAGGTTATTACGAGGAAGCTGTGCCGCTGAGCCCCGGAAAAGCTCCGGAATACATCACATCAAGTGAGTGGCCAGCCCCGCCCAGCACGCTGCCTTTGTGATTGGCAGGACTGTTGCAGAGCCTGTCCCCTTTCTGGGTAGGAAGGGGAACTGGGCATTATAAACCACCACGGGCCAAGTGCTTTTTGAACCCAAAGAGGTTGTCAGCACAGGAAAGGTTTTCAGAAGGACACCAAGACTAAGGAAGGACACTCACGTACAAGCCTCTATTCCAATTGCTGTCTTCCTTGTGACTCAAAGGTAGTGAATGCTTATTACTGTGGCAACAGGCATCATCTTTGCAGAAGAGAAATGGCAATTTGTGGTATATTTTTTGGTTGTGCTACAGTCCCCACTTCCTTAGTCTTTGACCTTCTTGAGCTGCACCCATCCTGCCACGATTAGAGCAGTTTCCACCAGGCTGGCTGTCGGGCTGGAAATAATTGGGTACAACACAAACAGGCATCTTGGTCATAGACTTTTGGTTTTTTCTTTTTTTGGGGTACAGGTTCTATTAGATGATTTTTGCCTAAGCCCTGGTTCTCCTGGCCCCAGTTAGTGGCCTGTTGGTAGCACTCAGAAGTACCTGTTTGTTAGTACCCAGCTTCAAGTTCAGATGAAGCGTGACGTGCTGATGTTGAATCTCCGGAATTCATTTTTGAATTGGTGGCTCCATGTCTCCTTTCAGTATCTGTCAGGCAGGGAGCTACCATCTCATAAGAAAGTTGAATACCTGAATGTATGTCAACTTACGGAATCCAGCTTGCGTTTTAAAAACGAAAGGTAGGTAAGTGGAAAGTGACAGAGTGGTTGCTGATTGTACTCAGGAGGCTTCTGTGTGTGGTCTCCAGCCTTATCTGTCTCCCAAGGGAAATGCTTTCCTTTTCCCCAACATTGTTATACTGTTACCTGCCACATAGAAACTTTGCATTTCAGATCTTTCTCTCTTCGGCAGTCTACGAGCGCAGCTGTTCCACCAAAGCAGGATCTGTCTTGATGATTGGAAGGCGGTTGTTACAGGAGATTCCCCTGTTGGCATGCTTCTCTGAGTGCGGAGAAGGGCTGTGGAGAAGCCAGGCCAGCTGGACTGCATGCCCCTGAGAGCGCCGGCTGCTCCTCCTCGCCTGTCTCCTTAGCTTCTGGAGCAGTCGAGGCATAGACTGGGCTGAGCGTCAATACACAGTTGTTGTGCTCTGGATGAGAAAAGGGATAGTTCTGATAAGGTGGTCATGGATTTTTCAGTTTTGAGAATAATTTATCAACTCTTTAAGAAGATAGTAGATTAATGAGAAAACAAATTAAATGTCTTGATACAACTCAGAACTTCACTGGGTTCCTTTCTTTGTAATGGCAGTGAGTAAAGACAAGAATGTTTTCTTCTTGAGGGTATTTTCTAGCATTTGGAACGTATGTCTCTGGCCTTCCCCCTGCAGGGTACTTTCAAGGCTGGAAACGGGGATTGTTTGATTTTGGGGGCTGTCGGTCATTTTCATTCTGAGGAGCTGCACGTAGCTGGCGGATCACGGCCCCTTCAGGGGTGCTGTTCCTCAGCCGCTGAGTCCGGAAGAAGAGGGGACTGGGGAACTCAGGCCTGGGGAATGAGGAGACAGCAGTGATGACGCACAGTGGCTTCTCCAATCACACGTCTGCCGTGGGACGCTCAGTTGATGGCCCTAGGACACAGCCGCCCCTCCCTTGCAGAGCAACAGCCGGCGGTTGACTTGTCTGCTCAGTTCAGGATCGTACTGCCCTCGGTTAGATACGAACTTTGAGATGGTTTTGTCGAACCTATGTGGGTTGTGGTCTCATCGGAGAAGCCAATCCGTTTCAAATGTCACGGAGGGAGGAGTTTATTGAAGGAATGAGGCCGTGTGCAGTTGTGAGAACTTCTTCCTTGGAAGAAGCACAGGCAGTTTCTGCTGTGTCTGGTCAGGCTGGCAGCTGGGAAGAAAGCTGGATGAGGATTGGGGAAGAGGAGGGACAGACAGACGGGAGCCTGCGTCTCTCCTGATGGCACGGGTGACCGGCAACAGCCCACGTGAGCTGCAGCAGTCCCTGTCCCCGTGCCAACCTGCAGAATCTGGGGCCACTGCTTCCCTCTGCCCTCCACATCATTCCCAGATTTCTCTCAGGGCCACCGTAGCCCAGAATCAGAAAGGGAATTTTGGGAAGTGTGATTCCAGCCTTGCTAGGTTGATACAGTAGAAAACCACCACAGTTTATCTTTGGTCAACTTGGTACCCATGCATACCTCTTTTAGCCACATTGAATTTCCAAGTAGAGACGAGCAGCGCATGCTTGGGCCTAACATAATTCACCATCACCCAAGTGACAGAAAATCCCCAACTCCCCACAGAGGAGACAGAGCCCCTTTGTCCAACATTTGGATGACATCCATTCTCTTCTAGAGCCTGTAAACCAGATTCCAAGATATTAATACAAGGTTGACTCCTGTTAGCGCTTCTTATGTGAGATGGTAGGGGCCTGGGAGAGGGAGGAAGAAGAATTCATTTCTGTGTACACAGTTATATTCTTATCAAAACAAGGAAGAAAAGCCTAGAACAGGTTCAGTCTCCACACCTGGTCAGTGTTCATGGCTAGAATCGACCACTTCCTTCTACTGTCCCTTTCGTATTCCCGCTGCCCTCAGCAAACCTCTTGGTTGGTCATGGTTTTTTTCTTGGTGGGTGATCCGACTTCCTTTCCTGAAAGGTCTGGACCTTCAGTAGCACTTCTGTATTGGATGGCCATGACTTTTCATTAACTTTAATCAGAGGGTGTGAGAACACAGAGGGGGCACTCAGGGGGTCTTCCAGGTCCCCTGAGTGTTCTTCCTTACTCCCACTGTGGGGTAATCCCACTGTGGGGTAACGGCTTCCTCATGGTTGGGGTCCGTCACCTCAGCCACTGCCGGAGCCGCTTCTTTGCCTGTTACTGACATGAGGAGCCCAGTGTGGCCAGGTGGCAGCTTCTGCTTCCAGTTTAATGAAACCATTGCCCTGTCTTGCCCTTAGACCCGTGCAGTCCAGCATTTTAGGGAAGGAAAGCAAACATTTCGTTAGTGGGTCACTGGGGGTGATAGGGAGAGGGGGCTCCTCGCGTTTCACCCCTCGATTCTTGGGCTGTGAATCTGGGCTGTGGGAGAAACAGTACCACCAAGTCAAAACCTATATTGCCAGAAGATACTCTGAAGTCTGTTGCCCCCAAGCCCACAAGCTGTCACCAGTTGGTTGGCACTCTAACTGGATATTAAAAATATATGTATTTTGACCTATTGGGCAAGCGACTTCAGGGTGCTGGAGACTGTGGCAAGGTCAGTGAATTTCCTGAGCACAGAGCCATTGTCGTGTACTTCATTTGCTGTAAATGAGTTCCCTGGTCAGAAGCAATGGTGTGGGGATCCCATCGTGGAGAACGGGACATTCCCTAAGGCCCTGTGGACCCAGAAGGCAAATTTTAATGATCTCTTCATGATGGAAGTGGACCAGTGATAACAACCTGCCATGAGGTGCCAGCTGATATCCCAGGGATGGTGTCAGGGCGTAGGGGTGGGGTGGGGAGGTTGATGTTGGCGTCTGCTGTTGGCAGGTAGGGTACTCGGAAGTACCTGGAGTCAGATTAATTTCCAGGAGTGAAGTCCGTGTTGCTGAGTTCATGCATAACCTCTATTCCTGCCATCATGTCCACATGTACATGAGCCCATTTGGACAAGAAGTCTGGGGAATGAGGCTGACTGATGTAGAAACAGTGGGTGGTGGTATTTACCCGAGTATGGAGAATGAGGCTGACTGCTGTAGATACAGTGGGTGGTGATATTTACCCGAGTATGGGGAATGAGGCTGACTGCTGTAGATACAGTGGGTGGTGATATTTACCCGAGTATGGGGAATGAGGCTGACTGATGTAGATACAGTGGGTGGTGGTATTCACCTGAGTATGGGGAATGAGGCTGACTGATGTAGATACAGTGGGTGGTGGTATTCACCTGAGTATGGGGAATGAGGCTGACTGATGTAGATACAGTAGGTGGTGGTATTTACCCGAGTATCAAGATCCTCTTCTGCTGAGGTCTGTTTACATCATGTGCCCATTTGTGAAGGTCTGTTGACAGCATCTTCTGCATACCAGTTGTTTGTTACTTGTTTTTTAATCATGTTTCTCTTCATTGTCAGTCATCCAACTAAACCATTAGGCAGCGTTCGTGAATGGTTGTTGAGGGAGGAGGCAGCGCACAGGACTAAGGGCTCCTTGCTCGCTCACGTCTTCTGGCGTGGATGGAGCCTGCTCTCACACACCCACTTTGATTTGAGGATGGAGTGCCCCTTCATGGGTCAGAGAGCCTGTGGGCCATGCAGGGCGGCTTAGGTTTCCTCTTCTCTTGGTGCCCCATGGTGAAGCCTGACGTCTCTGCCAGGGCTTCGCTAGCCGAAAGTAGTTCCTCAGAAGTAAGGTGGTTCTCTGTAAAGGATGGTGTAGCCGTGCTCCAGACTCCCAGAGGTCCACACTCACCTCCGCTGGGTGAACCTGCCAGAGTGTCCATTACCAGCCTGCGGAGCGGTTAGGGTTTCGTCAGAAAAGCAGAACCATTACGATGTGGATAGAAGACTTATTCTAGATTAGCCTTGCACACTTGCGGAAGCTGTTGAAGTCTGTGGGTGACTGTGGCCTGAGCACCTGGTAGGACCCACCCTCTGGAAGGAAAGCTGGCCGTGAAGCGCAGGAGGTCAAGGGTAAATGGAAACCCATGAGGTCAAACTGCAACTCATCTATGAGTTCTTCCAGACTCAGTGACACGAGTGACCCACACAAGATGCAGGTACCCTTGGCTCTGGAGTTGTCCAAAACACTGAAGCAGGAGAGCCTGCAGCAAGCAGCTGGGGGACCTGAGCCCATGGCTGCCCCACACCAGCAGGGTGTGCAGCGTACCAGAGCTTCCGCAGGGCCTGGCGCCCTGTGCTGGCCTCAGAGATGGGCCTACTTGTTTCCTTCTTTCCTACCGGGTCCCTCACAGCTTCTCTTGAGGCCAACCCTACCCCAGACTATACAGAGCAATGGAAGTGGCGTTCCAGTTAGCTACGTTGACATAGCATAAACTCACTACAACACTCGTTGGGTGTTTTGGTTTCAGACGTAGATTTCAGTTTTATTTTCAGCTTTCTGATTCCTCTGTTTTGCTCTCTTCCCTCTCCCTCCTCCAGGGGGATTGGTTGAAATGGCATTTCTGATGTTATGGGGCGTGTGTGTGTGTGTGTGTGTGTGTGTGTGTGTGTGTGTGTGTGTGTGTGTGTGTGTGTGTGTGTGTGTGTATGAAATACATTATGTAATGCCGCTGGTTTTTGATAATGAGCACCCACTTCCTCAGGCCCCGATGTTGGATGGGCATGTGCACAAGTATGTTACACCTGCTTCTGGAGTTTCAGGTTCACAGGGAGCTATCCTGTGTCCCTCATTTTATCCTCACAATAACTCTCAGAGAGACAAGATTATCTTAAAGACACTGAGTTTCAAATAAGTTAAATGACTTACTCTCTTCCTCTAGAGTGAGATCTTGGACTTAGACTGGCCATTATCAAACATAAGTCAGATCTCTGCTCTATTCACAGCCTTCTCGTGGCTTCCCATTCCACTCAAAAGTTAAAGCCAGAGTTCTTCTAAGGGCTTCTCTCCTCATCCCTTTACCTACCACCTGTTCCTCCCCTGCTCACTGCCCTCCACCGCCAACCCCAGCCCCTTTTATACCGTCCCAGCAGCATGAAAGAGCAGAACATCTGTAATGCAGAAGGATAGTCATTGTTCAAAACTTCGTGGCCCTTAAATAGCTCTTGTATTTTGATCCTGTAAGAATCTCAAGTAGAAAAGTGTTTAATGATATTGCCAAAGTGACGATGTGGGATGGAGAACCTTTCTCTGCACTCCAAATGCCTTGCCTTTCACAGAGTTTTGTGGGGCGGCCGGAAGGATCGAGGAGAAAGCCCTCTGTGAGTCTGAAAACGCTAGACACAGCTGCAAAGCACCGCCATCGTTCTTACGAAACGACAGTGAGACCTGACGGAGGAGCTCCAGAAAGGAGCCGGACTTCAGCGTTGTGTTATTTGGACACATCCCTACTCTCCGATAGCCCGTTTGTCCTCTCTTTTCCCCTCACCCAAGTGTGAGAACAAAGAGGGCCAAGGCTTTTGTCTGTTTTGCATCTGGCAGGTAATATGCGCTCAGTAAACACTTACTGATAGATGAAGGGCTGTGCTTTTTCCACTCCTTTCCTTTGTTCTGTTGATTTTTCTATGCTGAATTTCAATTCAAGTTTTTTTGTTTTTTTTTTAAATTGTGAAACATCTAATATTGTGCTTGCTCAGTCTTGTGCCCAGAACTAGAACTTCAAGAGAAATGAGGGCCACAGCTCCTGCCCCAGAGGAGCCATGTTTTCTGCCAGCCTCTCTCCACTGCTTCTGAAAAGTGAGGTCAGAAACCAAGACAGAGGCCTGATGGGTCTCCTGCTTATGGCCTCAGCAAAACCAGTGCATTGAAACGAAAAGGCAGGGTCTCCGTGGCCCTCCAGTCCCCTTGAGAACACCTGCTCATCACTTAACCTTTGTCTGTGGTTCGTGTGCTTTTTAAAGAAATTCTTATGTAATTTGGGTGGAGAGAAGGCATGGCCCCTTAGAAAGTCGTGACACCCTAACCGCCTTCTCAGGGCACCATTCCTGGCTCTGATGTGCAGTGTGTATGGGATTGCCATTGCTTTTATGCAGGTTTTTTCTGGAATGAACATTTTATAGTTAAAAATAGTAGTTTACTGGAGTGTTCCTTAATTTCATCAGCACGACACTATGATAGCAATTCCTGCCCATGAAGCTAGTTTCTGGTGAAGAGTGTGGTGGTGCATTTGAGGTGTGAAGTTGACTAGATTAGGAGGACCTAGGGAACTGGTGAAGCATTATTTTTGGGTGGATCTGTGAGGTGTTTCCAGGGATCACTGGCATGTGGGTCTGAGTGGCCCACACGGGGAAGACCAACCTCAGTGTGGACAGCACCGTCCGATAGGCTGGAGGCCCAGAGAGGACAGATACAGGAAAGCCGATGGGCCTCTCTTTTCCCTGAGCTGGGAGACATCTTTCTCCCTTGGACGTCAGAACTTCAGGCGTCCCGGCCTTGGGACCCCAGGACTTATACCAGCACCGCTGCCCTCCCCCACTTCCCCTCCTCCTGGATTCTCAGACCTTCATCTCAGACTGAGAGTTCCACCATCTGCCTCCCTGATGCTGAGGTTTTTGGACTCGGACTGAGCCATGCTATGAGCATCCTAGGGTCTCCAGCTGGTAGACGGCTTGTTGTGGGATTTCTCAGTCTCCGTAAATTACGTGAGCCATGCCCCCTAATAAATCGCCTGCCTGCCTTCCTTCCTTCCTTCCTTCCTTCCTTCCTTCCTTCCTTCCTTCCTTCCTTCCTTCCTTCCTTCCTTCCTTCCTTCCCTCCCTCCCTCCCTCCCTCCCTCCCTCCCCCCTCCCTCCCTCCCTCCCTCCCTCCTTCCTTCCTTCCTTCCCTCCCTCCTTCCTTCCTTCCTTCCTTCCCTCCCTCCCTCCCTCCCTCCTTCCTTCCTTCCCTCCCTCCCTCCCTCCCTCCCTCCCTTCTCTCCCTCGCTCCTTCCAGCCAGTCACCCATCCACCTGTCCATCCATTCATACATCCATCCATCCCTCCGCCTGAGCATCTGTCTATCCATCCATCTGTCTAAACTATCTATCTATCTATCTCCTGTAGCTTCTATTTCCCTGGAGAGTCCTGTCTAAACTATCTGTCTATCTCCTATAGCTTCTATTTTCCCTGGAGAGTCCTATTTCCCTGACTGATACAAAGAGCATTTTCTAATCAACAACGTCCTTTCAACAGAGGTCACACGCTTCTGTTGTTGGCCCTTTGGTCTGCTGCCTTACTCTACACGAAGTGTAGACATCTGAATGGGATGGACCTGATGGTGTCTAATCAGTGTCCCCTCTGAGTACCCCTGAAATAAAACCTTCCTGTTCATCTCTCTGTGAATACCTGTACCACTTACTACAAGACTAGAAGGCAATCAGGAATTCTTTTCCCTGCTCCCCATTTCTGAGTTTTTCATAATTTTTCACAAAGCGTTCATTACCTCTTAATGTAATCCAAAACCCCAGTCCCCCAGACGGTGAACTTCTCAAAGTCCTAGACCACAGCTCTGGCTGGTGGAGCTACCAAGCGATAGCCTGAGTGAGAGTCTCTTCTCTTGATTGGGTCATCGCTAAGCATACTTTTCGGAGAGTTCATTATCCTTTAGGCTCGGTAACTTCTGGCTGTTCCTTGTTTGCTGCTAAGTTGGCTGGTTTTTCTAAAAATCGGTCTGTTGTTTCTACACTTTTAGAAGAAGGCAAGACATGAACGTAATTGTCTTTTTCATAACTGTAGACCTCAACTCATTCCCAAGGGTGAAAGGGCTGCTAGAACATAGTTTACTTTTTCCGTTTAAAAGCAGAAGGCCTGGGTTCACGTTTCAGTCCAAGCCTGTGATCCTGGATGACTCTTGTAGTCTTTGAGCCTCATTCTTCCTTTTCTCGGAGTAAGACTAATGTCTTATGTGCCCATCTCCAAGTGGCTGGGAGGTCCAGTGAGATGGTGGATGTGAGAAACCTTTGTAAATTTGGAGCAGGCCTGACTTTTCATGGCTTTATCCTAGCACCTGCTATGTAAATATAGATAATTTTTAAAAAGTGCCTGGCATAGAGTAGAGCTCACAACATATTTGTCGAATGAGTGAAATCAAAGGTAGTTTTCCCATTTATAGCTAATTGACTCATTAAATCTTTACTTCATTATTTACTGAACTTGATGTTCCAGCAAGTGGCCGAGCCCTGAGGGCTGTGTGGTCCTCCACGCCACTATGAGAATCTTTCTGAAATAAAGCTAGGGTGATGTCCATGGCCCCTCCAGAACCCCTCAGTTTACATTGGATCGTAGCACAGCACGCGATCTGCGGTCTGGCCTCTGCCTGTCTTCTCATTTCATGTTCCATTGTTTCCTCCCACATACCCTTGTTCTGGCCATGCTCACTGTTTTAAAAACCCTGTTGTTGTAAAATCTATTTACCAGAAAGTATATAAAATATGAGTATATGGTCAATGATTTATTATAAAGAAGCCATGTGTGTAACCACCATGCAGGTCAGGGGTAGAACCCTGTCAGCCCCAGAAGCCCCCTGCCCCTTCCTAGCACAGCCAAGGGTAACCATGGACTTGGCTCTGTGGCCTCGCTCACGTCTTATCCAGAAGCTGAGAGGGACCCACTGCGCCTTGCCAGCATCTGATGCTTGTCAGTGCCTTCACTCACTGCATTTCTCCTTCTCAGACTTTTTCCTCTGGTTGGCAACAGCTTGTCTTGAGGCCTGGCTCTAAAGTGACATCTTCTCTGCCTGTGCCCCTGCGTGAGCTGCCCCTCGTTCCCGGCTCCATGACAGCTTGCATTTTGCCCTAGACTGTAAAGATCTCGCCCCTCCACCCCCGTCCAGCAGAGCTTTGGCAGCAAGGGGAGCGTTTTTCCCCCGGGCCCCCAGTATCCACTTGACATGTGGGACTTGAATGAAAATTGGAATGTAAGTAGCCACCTGTGGCTGCCGTGTGAAGCGGGGGTGCTGGGTGGGTGTAGGTGCTGATGGGTGTGTGGGGTGAGTTGGAGGGGGATGTGGAGCCAGTGAGAATGACCCACCTGTGGGCGGAGGGGTGATGTGAAGCAGGGGGAGAATCGGGGAAGAGACCTGTGACCTAGACCAGGACGTTCTGTTCGCCTCCAACCTTTGAGTCAGCCCTCATCGCGTCCCTCATGGCCTCTGAGCTGCTCCTGTTTCTTACGTCGTCCCTTCTTCAGCCCATTCCTAGTGCCGTTGCCAAAGTTACCTCTTCAATCTCCTTAGTTTTTGCTTAAAATCCTTCCTGGACTTAAAGAAAAAAAAAAGAGAGTCTTGTTCTGTTGCCCAGGCTGGAGTGCAGTGGCAGGATCCAGCTCACTGCAGCCTCGGACTCCTGGGCTCAGATGATCCTCCTGCCTCAGCCTCTTGAGTAGCTGGGACCACAGGCGGGCCCTGCCATGCCCGGCTAGCTTTTTACTCTTTATAGAGATGGAGTGTCGCTATGTTGCCCAGGCTTGGTCTTGAAATCCTGGGCTCAAGCGATCCGCCTGCCTTGGCCTCCTAAAGTGCTGGGATTACAGGTGTGAGCCACCACACCTGGCCTCCTGGATGACTTTTCATTGTGGAAAATTCAACTTAAACTTTAAATCTTTCCATTCCTCCCTGTTCATATTGAATCTTTGCAAGGAAATTATAAAACAAACATGATTACTGAGTACAACTTAAACTCCAGTTTCCAGCAAGTAAAGATATGAGTTCTCTTCTGTGTAGACTCTGTGCTTTTTGGCACTTGTGCTGCATTGCACAGCCAACTGCATTGTCCATTGTTCTCCTTATCTCTCATTCATTTATCATTTAGGTGTTCATCCCTGAAGTATGTTTTGAAAAAGAAACGTGTTCCAGATGATTCTGGGGGCTGAGGGGAATTCAGAGATGAATCAGATCCTGTCTCAGGGAGCTTATCACCCAGCACAGCTGAAAGTAATGAGAGGAAAGACGGTCGCCGGTATTTAGGAAGCACTTTTACTACGCCATTCACCCTACCGAGGGCTTTGCCAGTGTATTTTAAATACATTTAACAGTGCTTCCTTCTACAAGTTATTTGGGTACTTGCCCTGTGCCAGGTACTTTGTTAGGTGCTGGGGAGATCACCTCCAACAAGATGGTCTCCTTTTCTTCAGGGGGCTTACAGCCTGCAGTGGGGGTCAGTGTTGAGGTGTGCTGCCATCCGCTCTGTGGTGGGCCATGTGGAGACTCAGACTCGGGGCTTCCACAGCAGAAGCTCGTCAGTCCTGGAGTCCGGGTTAGACCGCCAGCACGGTTGGGTTCTGGTGAGGCCTCTTCCTGGCTTTCAGATGGCTAAATTCTCACTGTGTCCTCACATGGTGGGGACAGAGGTCTCTCTCTCTTCTTATAAGACCACCAGACCTGTGGGATTAGGACCCCACCCTTAAGACCTCATTTAACTTTAGTAACCTCCTAAAAGCCCTATCTCTACATACAGTCATTGAGGTTAGAGCTGCAACACTTGAATTTCGGGGGGGACACAGGTCAGTCCATAGCACCCAGCTTTGGTGATTCAGGGAGGGTTTGCTGGAGGAGATATCAGGAAGTTAAATCCCGAAAGATGAGAGCACTTACCAGGCAAAGGCAGGAGGGCAAGTGGATGGACAGGAAGCTTGCTAGAGGGCGTGGCACATGCAGAGACCCTGAGGTGACAGAGGGGCGATATGTTTGGGAAACTGTCAGTCACAGCAGTATACATGCCAGTGTGTCACAGAGTGAGATGGGCTTCATTAGAAGGACAGGCGTATATTTCTGTGAAAGTTCCCAGGATGCCCCAGAAGGGAGAGGTGGCTGTTGGTGGCATCTTGAGTGTCAGGGATGTTGTGCGTGTGGGGATGCCAGCAGGGAGAGGCAGATTGCAGCCTCAGGAGGACTTTGACATAAAGGTATGGACGCAGGAGGGCAAGGGACCTCCATGGGCAAGAGTTCCATGTGGCGGAACACACTGCAGAATGAGGATGGCGCTCGTCCGGCAAGAATGTGGCGAGGAGTCCGTGTCAAGCCAGTGTCGGGTCAGCGTAGGGTCCGGTCCATATGAAACAGTCTAGAAACAGTTTTTATAAACACAGGATTTGTAGGCACTTCAACTTTTCGTTGAGTTTCCACTGCCCAAGTCTTAGCATTGTGTTTTTGTTATTATTGTTTTTTCCTTTAAGGAGCAGAAGTCCCTTTTTCATTCAGTTACTTGGTGATTAAAAACATGATGATGTGCTCTTGAGCCCAGGGGTAAACTTCAAGGTAAAAAAGTCCTTTTACCAGTGTATGGTTATTTTTTACAGATTATGATTCTGATGCGATGAGCAGCTCTTACGAATCGTATGATGAAGAGGAGGAGGATGGGAAGGGGAAGAAAACCCGGCACCAGTGGCCCTCTGAGGAGGCCTCCATGGACCTGGTCAAGGATGCCAAAATCTGCGCCTTCTTGTTGCGGAAGAAGCGGTTCGGCCAGTGGACCAAGTTGCTCTGCGTCATCAAAGACACCAAGCTGCTGGTAAGACATTTGGAATCGCTTGCATTTTTGTAAGATTGCTACACTCAAAAGCCATGGAGTTTATATCCAGTCACCATTAACATCAGCTGTGCAGGAAGGGCAGCGCTCAGACCTCAGCCAGGTACCCTGAGCTCACCGCAGTCCCACGCCGGGGGCCCCCACGCACTGTCAGGGAGCACTCACCCGTGTTGTGTGTTCAAGGTTGCTGGTTTCCCAGCTCCAGAAGCAGCCAGCAGACAAAATCATTCCCATTCCTGGGCAGTGCCTGTGGTTTGCGTCTGTGGAAATGCACAAGATTTTAACTTGCCAGGAGTTGCAAGATGGATTTTCTCATTTGTAATGAGTCAGTGGATTCCTCAAAGCCAGCTCATAGAAGTGGGACGGGGAGCAGCCAGGAAAGGAAATTCTTTTGGAAAGCTTAGGGCCAATTTTTTTTTTTTTTAATCTGAGAGGCAGAACAGGAAGACAAGTAAGGAACAGAGAAGCAGGGAAGGGGAGAACCTGGACCTTGCTGTGGGGTTATTCCAGTGGAGGCCCCAGCAGGGAGGCTGCAGCCCAGGAGGACGCTGTGTGGCATCCCTCCCTCCTCCCTCCTCCCCACTCCCTGTCCACCTTCCTTTTTTTCCTCCTGCCCTTTTTTAGAAACCATGGCTGGTTATTGGAATTATGAACTTTAAGAGTATGTTTTTGCCTTTTGTTCTTCCCTCAGATTAACCTTGGGGGAGACATTGCTGAAAATTACATCATTAATTAGAAAACGAGAATTTATGTTTCTGTAGAGCACTCTGTGGAACAGATAATCCTTTTTTTTTTTTTTTTTTTTTTGGTAAATCCAGGCTTCGTCTTTGAATTGTGGGAATCCTTTTTTTTTTAAACTAGGTTCCTAGGATATTATATATTTTTTAATGTTTTTGTTCAGTTTTTTAAACAGAGTACATATTTTTTCCACAAGTGTGGCCTTAATTTCTCCCAGATTTAGAACGTGCCAAAAATGATGCCATGGGGAATATTAAAAAATGAGAAAAAGAAGATTAATGTGGTCCTTATTTACAGTCTGATATAATGGCTACAAGATGTGGATATATTATATAAATGTTTTAGAAATGCATAATCAACTTTCATTTAAAAGAGAAGCTTCCAAATCCAGTGAGGGAAGCTTCGTGCTTGTGCGTAGGGATTAACGGTTTGGGGCTCTGAGTCCCTGGTCCCTCTCCCCTGCCCTCCTCTCCCTCATACCCTGACTTCTTCCCCTCTCCCCTGCTTTGTCTTCCATTTGGGCTCCTACCAGCTTTCCCCCTTCAAAACCAGGATGATAATACCTACGACTTAGAGTAGTTGTGAATATTTAAGAAGAAATTAGTGGACAAGCAGGTGAAAGCACTGTCTTTGGTCAAATGCAGAATCAAAGTTATTTTTATGATGAAGATTTTTCCTTTCAAAAATGACCTGTCATTCAGGGCCCAGATGACCCCCATTGGCATAAAAAATAATGAACAGTGATAAAAGCAAATGCTTTCCAAGTTTAAACAGCACAGAAAAGAAAAAGCCATGTTCTTCCCCTAAATGTTCCCAGTCTGTCTTCCCACAAGTTACCGCCATTAACAGCTTTTTTTGTATCTCCTTCTGGAACTTGTTCCTTCTGTGCTCAGGTAGCTCTGGGGTGGGTACTGTGATGTACCCAGATTCCCGCTTCAGGACTGAAGGTCGCATTTCCTTGGCAGGGCTGGTGAACCCACCTCGGGGACTGTCTGCATTGAAGAGGGGCCTAGAGCCCAAGGCCAAGCTCCCTCCCCAGGGGTCTGCATTCAGTGTGTGTGTGTGGGAGGTACAGACCCAGACTCACTGGGCAGCTCTGATGGGGCCTTCCAGCCCCAGAGCTCTCATGGTGGTATCCATCCCTGAGGCCACTCAAACTGGGCATCTTTGCCCACCCCACTCCTCCCTCTCTTTGCTCCTGGTGTTGTGTTCAGGACGCCGGTTCATTAACCTCCTGCATGCTGCTGTCTGCTGTAGAGGCGGCTTCCCAGGAAATCCAGCCTGCTGGGACTGCCAGATTGCAGCTTGTCCTATTGCTGATAGCATATCTCTTGTGAGACATTTAACTTAAGGGGGAATATGTTATAAAGTTCCCTTTCTGAAATAAGCGTTCGTCCTCCTAGTCCTCCTATTGCTGATAGCGTATCTCTTGTGAGACATTTAACTTAAGAATATGTTATAAAGTTGCCTTTCTGAAATAAGTGTTCGAGATGGTGGGCATGCTGATTACCCTGATCTGATTGCTATACATTTTATGTATCAAAACATCACTCTGTACCCCATGAATACGTACAGTTATTATATGTCGATTACAAAGGTTTACACAATTCAAAATAAAAAAATAAAATTCCCTTTCTGATTCCTTCCATTGTACGATTAGTTGCCTTTCACCTTTCTTTTTATATGTACTCAAAATGTAAAACATCTCAAATGGTAAACATTCATAAAAATCTGAGGTTAGTTGAGGTATTTTTTTTCTCCCTTTTCAGATCAGTTGAGTTTTTAAAAAGGAAATATATTTCTTATCTGTGTACTTCAAAGTACTGGATTTAGAACAGCAAAAGGGAAGGCCAGGCGCTGTGGCTCACCTGTAATCCCAGCACTTTGGGATGCTGAGGCAGGCGGATCATGAGGTCAGGAGTTTGAGACCAGCCTGGCCAATCTGGTGAAACCCTGTCTCTACTAAAAATATAAAAATTAGCCAGGTGTGGTGGTGCACGCCTGTAGTCCCAGTTACTCAGGAGGCTGAGGCAGGAGAATTGCTTGAACCCGGGAGGCGGAGGTTGCAGTGAGCCAAGATCGTGCCACTGAACTCCAGTCTGGGCAACAGAGTGAGACTCCGTCTCAACAAACAAACAAAAAAACAAAACATACACACACACACGAAACAAACCAGGAAAGGACTCTAGAAATCCCTTCTGAAAATAGCTGTCTATTCATTCCTTCCTTCATCAGTGAATGTTTAGAGTCAAGATGCAGGCTCTGCACGTGCACAGTTGGGGCTGGAGTCCTGGTCTGTCGCTTTTCAGGTTGCCTCACTCTTCAGGCAGGTGACTTAACCAGCTGCACCCGGTTTCATAATCTGCAGAATGAGCCACCGTGCCGACTGAGGTGCTTGAAATGCCTCATATGATGTTGAAACTCAGCACTTGGTAGCAGATGTTATTGTTGCTGATAACTTAATTCAATAAAATAATAATAACTGCAAAACACGTTTTGCAAATGAGGAAACAGACTCAGGAAGTTTAAGAAACTCCCTGGGCCAGGCACGGTGGCTCACGCCTGTAATCCCAGCACTTTGGGAGCCTGAGGCGGGTGGATCACGAGGTCAGGAGATCGAGACCATTCTGGCTAGCACGGTGAAACCCCATTTCTACTAAAAATACAAAAAATTATCTGGGCGTGGTGGCGTCGCCTGTAGTCCCAGCTACTCGGGAGGCTGAGGCAGGAGAATGGCGTGAACCCGGGAGGCGGAGCTTGCAGTGAACCGAGATTGTGCCACTGCACTCTAGGACCCAGATCTGCCCTCTTGGACTGTTAGGAGGTATGCTTTGGCCCCAAGTAGTACAGGTAAACAAACGGGGGTAGGGAAAGCTTTGGGCAAGGATTTGATTCTCAGTTTTACAGATAAAGATTAAGCAAGACCCATTTGAGTTAAGTCTCAGTTCTAATCTTACCAATTGAAATCTTTAGAGTGAATGTCCGTTGTGTAGATGGATCAGCTTTGTACACTATGTATTGATATTATCCTCTTACTAAAATAATTTATGTCTTTCAGAAAGAAGATGAGATAGGCAGATACCAAGCAATATCAGTTATTCAATAAAGTACCCGAATGATTATATTATCTCTCATTAGGGCTGTGGAGTTGCAACAAATCTAATAGTATATTTTATATATTATTCACATAAATATAAATGTATTTTACATATACATTTAAATAAACATGTTAAATATAGATTTATGTGTGCGTGTTGGGTGTTTTGTTTTGTTTTGTTTTGTTTTGTTTGTTTGAGACAGAGTCTCTCTGTCACCCAGGCTGGAGTGCAGTGGTGCTATTATGGCTCACTACAGCCTCGGGCTCCCAGGCTCAAGGATCCTCCTGCCTCAGCCTCTCAAGCAGCTGGGAGTACAGGACCGCGCCACCATGCCTGGCTGATTTTTTGTGTTTTTGGTATAGATGGGGTTTCTTAATGTGGCCTAGGCTGATCTCGAATCCCTGGACTCAAGTGATCCACCTGCCTCAGCCTCCCAAAGTGTTGGGATTACAGGCGTGAGCCATCGTGCCCAGCCTATGTTTTTAGTTATGTAAATACATTCCTGTAATTCAATGGAGAAGCTCCACTGGATCATAAGTGTATCAGAGGAGGGACTTTTGGTGTTTGTTGAATCCAGCGTTAGATGCTCAGTAAGCTTTTGTGAGTCAGTGAATGGGTGTACTTCTTCACGCTTGGAGGCGAAGTGTCGGTGAAGAGCACTGTGTGTGTGAACTTGCTCATCTGCAGATTCAGACCTTCCGATGCCGTGCCTGCACTCATGTTTTCATGATGCTAGAGTTTCTTCAGCGTTTCTGTTTGAACTCCCTTATAATATCAGTTGATTTGTTGTGTTGAATGCAGTGCTATAAAAGTTCCAAGGACCAGCAGCCTCAGATGGAACTGCCGCTGCAAGGCTGCAACATTACGTACATCCCGAAAGACAGCAAAAAGAAGAAGCACGAGCTGAAGATAACTCAGCAGGGCACGGACCCGCTGGTGCTTGCCGTCCAGAGCAAGGAGCAGGCCGAGCAGTGGCTGAAGGTAGGTTGTCTGCTGTGTTTCGCAGCCATTTCAGTACCACGTGCCTTTCTGAGATCCATTTTAATTTTAATTTTAATTTTGTTCAAGCATAGGCAAGATGGATTAACCCAAAGAGTTTCGTCTTTAATAGCTAAATATTCGGATGATGTGGAGGTTAAGCAGAAACCCGTGTCACTTTCACTCTTATATTTAAAAGGCAGCTTGTCTCTGTAGGCTGCTTCTACGACTTTCTCTTTTACTTTTATTTTCTACAGCGTCACTTTATTGTGTCTGCATATGGATTCTTTTAAAATTTGATTCTACTTGGGATTGGCTGGGCTTCTTTCTAAGTTTTGGGAAAAATTTTCAGCCATTTTCTTAAAATACAGCTTTTCCCCATTTCTCCTTCTTCCCTGAGACTACATTTAAATATATGTTAGACTTTCTCACTATATTTACTTCTATTCTCTTTTGTATTTACCAACCTTTTTTCTTTGTTGAAACAAGGCTTGGCTCTGTTGCCCAGGCTGGAATGCGGTGGTATGATCTCGGTTCACTGCAACCTCTGCCTCCCGGGTTCAATTGATCATCCCACCTCAGCCTCCCAGGTTAGGTTGGATTACATGCCACCATGCCTAGCTAATTTTTGTATCTTTTCTAGAGACAGCATTTCTGTATGTGGCCCAGGCTGGTCTCGAACTCATGAGCTCAAGCGATCCGCCCACCTTGGCCTCCCAAAGTGCTGGGATTACAAGTGTGAGCCATCATGTCCAGCCCTACCATTCTTTTTTCTTCTTTAGCCTGGTTTATTTTTCTTGTTACTTTCCAGCCCATTATTTCTCTCTTTGGCTGCTTCTAATCTGCCATTAAATTTGTTCCTGTTCTCTGGGTTCTTAATTTTGGTGATGGTAGTTGTCTTAGTCTACTTGGATTGCTCTGATGAATATGATAAACTGAGTGGCTTGTATACAACAAATGTATTTCTCACAGTTCTGGAGGCTGGGAAGTCCAAGATCAAGGGACTGTTCCATTCAGTGTCTGGCGAGGGCCTGCTTCCTGGTCCACAGATGGCACCTTCCATCTGTGTCCTCATGTGGTGGAAGGGACAAGGCAAGTCTCTAGGGCCTCTTTTATAAGGGCACCAATCCCATTCGTGGGGGCTCTGCCCTCGTGACCTATCACTTCCCAGAGGTTCTGCCTCGTAACACCATCCTCTTAAGGGTTAGGATTTCAGGATATGAATTTGGGGGAACACATTCCGTCCATGGCAGTAGTGTGCAGTCCTGGAATCTCTAATCTTTTTGGTTTTTGTTTTAGAGTTCGTTTTGGCTTTTATCTAGAATTTGCAGTTGTTTCTTCTTCAAGCTGGAAATACTATTTGTGCAGTGTTAAATTTCTTTTAGAAACGTTGACTTTTGTCTTCATGAATGTCATCAGCATGGTGGTTTGACAGTGGTTTTGGTGGAGTTTGAACCTGGTTCTGTTGTCTGTTGTGCTGTTCTTGTTCAGGTCATGTTTGGCATCCTTGTGCCAGGTTATCGCAAGTTCACGCTAGGCATTATATTAGGGGAAAAATTATTGAAATAATTTTTTTATAACAGCGTTATTGAGGTATAATTCACATACCGTAAATTCACCCTTTTCAAGTCCAATTCAATGTTTTTTTTTTTTTTTTGGTATATTCACTGAGTTGTGCAACCATCACCATAATCTAGATTCTGAATTTCATCGCTCCCAAAAGAACATTGTACTGGCTGGGCGCAGCAGCTCATGCCTGTAATCCTAGCCCTTTGGGAGCCAAGGTAGGCTGATTGCTTGAGCCTGGGAGTTTGAGACCAGCCTAGACAACATGCAGAAACCCTGTCTCTACTAAAAGATACAGAAAATCAGCTGGGCATGGTGGCACGTGCCTGTAGTCCCAGCTACTCGGGGGACTGAGGTGGGAGAATCACCTGAGCCTGGGAGGTTGAGGCTGCAGTGAGCTGTGACTACATCACTGTTCTCCAGCCTGGGTGATAGGAGTGAGACCCTGTCTCAAAAACAAATAATGCCGTACCCATTAGCAGTCACTGCCCTTTTGCCACCACCCCTGTCCATCTTAGGCAGCCACTTATCTGCTTCCTGTCTCCGTAGAGCTGCCTGTTGTCAGCATTTCACAGAAGTGGCTCTTACAGTGCATGGGTTTTCGTGCCTGGCTTCTTTCACTTAGCGTCGTGGTTTCAAGGTCCGTCCATGTGGAAGCAGATTTCAGTTCTTCCTTGCTCTTTATTGCTTCTTGGGTCATATGTAAGAAATGATTACTTGATCCAGGGTCCTGAAGGTTTACATGTATACTTTATTCTGAGAAGTTTACAGTGTTAGCTCTTATATTTAGACTTTTGATCCACTTGAATTTAATTTTTTGCCTACAGTGTGAAGTAGGAGTCCAACTTCATTCTTTTTCCTGTGGGTCCCCAGTTGTTCCTATGGAAATAACTTCATTCCTAGAACTCTGCTTTCCACTACCAAGGAGCATTTTCCCTTGCCTCTCCCACATGCGTGAGGGTGTTAGCACTCCAGAATCAGTTTATTCTAAATTCAGGGTTTGAGGTTTTCAGAGCCACCCAGGTAACTTTAAGGCAGCCCGTGGCCCATTCAAAGGTAGGTTTCTATTTCTTTCAGTTCACTCTTAACTCCAAGTTACATTCCGTTGGGGTCTCCGTCCTGCTTGTGGGTGTTTTGCCAGGGACCCCGTCCTTGGCATGCCCTGGACCACAACTTGGATCTCTCCTCCCACTGAGCCATTGGAGGTTCTCCCTTGCCCCTCAGCTGCCCCCTTGGGATGGCAAGGCAGCCCCAGCCACCAGGCTTCCCTTCTGAATTTCCATCTTCTTCTGGATTTCGGCGCAGGCATTGCTCACTATCAGGCATTTGGGTTGGTTCCACATTTTTGCAGTTGTGGATTGTGCTGTTATAAACGTGTGTGCAAGTGTGTTTTTCATATAATGCCTTCTTTTACTCTGGATAGATACCCAGTAGTGGGATTGCTGAATCGAATGGTGCTTCTACTTTTAGTTCTTTTAAGAAACCTCCAGGTCGGGTGCGGTGGCTCATACCTGTAATCTCAGCACTTTGGGAGGCTAAGGCAGGCAGATCACAAGGTCAGGAGATCGAGACCATCCTGGCTAACATGGTGAAACCCTGTGTCTACTAAAAATACAAAAATTAGCCAGGTGTGGTGGCGGGCACCTATAGTCCCAGCTGCTTGGGTGACTGAGGCAGGAGAATCGCTTGAACCCAAGAGGAGGAGGTTGCAGTGAGCCAAGATCACACCACTGCACTCTGGCCTGGGTGACAGGGGGAGACTCCATGTCAAAAAAAAAAAAAAAAGACATCTCCACTCTGTTTTCCATAGTGGTTGTACTAGTTTACATTCCCACCAGCAGTGTAGAAGTGTTCCCTGCTCACCACATGTACACCAGCATCTATTATTTTTTGATTCTGGTTGTTCTTGCAGGAATAAGGTCGTATCACATTGTGGTTTTGATTTGCTTTCCCTGATCATTAGTGATATTGAGCATTTTTTTGTATGTTTGTTTTGGCCATTTGTATAACTTCTTTTGAGAATTGTCTGTTCATGTTCTTAGCCCACTTTTGATGGGATTGTTTGGTTTCTTCTTGCTAATTTGAGTTTGTTGTAGATTCTGGATATTGGTCCTTTATCGGATGTATCAATGGTGAAGATTTTCTCTCACTCTGTGGGTTGTCTGTTTACTCAGCTGACTGGTTTTGCCATGGAAAAGCTCTTTAGTTTAATTAAGTCCCAGCTAATCGCATTTGCTTTTGGGTTCTTGGTCATGAAGTCCTTGCCTAAGCCGATGTCTAGAAGGGTTTTTCTGATGTTATTTTCCAGAATTTTTATAGTTTCAGGTCTTGGGTTTAAGTCCTTCATCCATCTTGAGGTGATTTTTGTACAAGGTGAGACACGAGGATCCAGTCTTATTCTCCTACATGAGGCTAACCAATGATCTCAGCACCATTTGTTGACCAGGGTGTCCTTGCCCCACTTTATGTTTTTGTTTGCTTTGTTGAAGGTCAGTTGTCTGTAAGTATTTGGGTTTATTTCTGGGTTCTCTATTCTGTTCCCTTGGCCTATGTGCCTATTTTTATACCAGTACCATGCTGTTTTGGTGACTGTGGCCTTATATTATAGTTTGAAATCAGATGATGTGATGCCTTCTTTTGTTTGTTCTTTTTGCTTAGTCTTGCTTTGGCTATGCGGGCTTTTTTTTTTTTTTTTTTTTCATATGAATTTTAGGATTTTTTTTCTAGTTCTGTGAAGAATGATGGTTATCTTGCTTTTCTAATTGTCTTCTTCAGGAAGATTGGCCCAACCCACCTAGTCCATCATTGCCGGCAAGTACCTGTTGTGAGAAAAGGGCTCAGGAGTGGGGTGGCGAAACACTTCATAGCAGTGGGTCTTATACCACGCAGGTCTCCCTCCATCAACCTTCAGTCTCTTTCGCTGTCATCCGCAGGAAAGCATGTGGTTCAGACCCCATGATAAGACCAGTAGCTGCCACCGCTGTCTGCCAGCTGCTCAGGACACACACATGCTTTCTTTTTCATGTTGTTGGCAGTGACTGTGGCTCTTCCCACATCTGTATCATATGGGAGATTGAGAAGAGCTTTTTTCCCTTCTGGACGGTCCTTCTGGAAGTCCTGCGATCGGGAGTTTTTACTGTCGAGTTTTCTTAGCCTTCCCAGCATAGTGCTTTAATATGTTATACGTCAGCCACCACCATTACCAATTTCACTAAAGCCCTTTACACTCACAAGGAACTTCTCTGCCATCATTGTCTCTTAATCTCAGAACAGGCGTGTGTAGTTTCATTTGTCACCTGACAGCCTGAGTCTCAGGTGGGCTAAGTGCTACCATGATCGATAAGTGATCAAGCAGGGGGTCCAAGTCAGATTTTCCTGGCTTCACATTTCATTCTCATTGTGTTGGGCCATCTGACAGTTTGCCATTCCCTCTTTTATTCCACATTTCTGTGACCATAGTGCCATCCCTTCCGTAAGGCGGGAGCGGCAATTACGGAATTCAGTGCGAAGCTTTCTGTATGATTCTGTTTTCTTCACCTGATCCCAGCTTTTGGTCACCTGTACCCATCCTTCTGCATTCCGTGCTTAGCTGTTCCTCAGTGGAAACCCAAGAAAGGCTGCTCTGAAACTTCAGCTTTCTTCTTTTTCTCCTCTGTCCTTACAGTTAGTTAAGTATTTCCTGCCCACTGAAGAGCAGCTCCCTTCTTGCTGGTGCTGGTCTGACATGAAGTCATCTGGAGTGTCACTGGGAGAGGGCGTAGAGCCGACAGTGCACTGACAAACAGACCAGTAAAAACAAAAGTTTCTCAAGATGTCAGATGCTGATGGAGTGAAATAATCTTCTGTCACGTTTCACCAGATGGGAGCTACTTATAGATCAGAGGCACTTAGCTAATTATAGAATGATGACTCTATTTATGAACGGAAGTAATTGCAAGTTTTTTTTTTGTTTTTTTGTTTTTTTGTTTTTTTTAGCATTTGCTGATTTTTCTTAAAAGGAAAGTAAATAATATAGGGTGTAAAGTATCTTTTCTAAAGAGTTTAAATTGTTCAGTTGCTCTGTTTTTCATGTCTATGCTGTTACTTCCATTACATATAATGGTGCAGGAACCTAAGAAGTCTTGATTAGAAAGGAAAGTCAGATGACAAAACTAGTTTCAAGCAGTTACAGAATTATCTTAGGCTAGCAGAGACCTGAGATGGACTAGTGTCGTTTCGTCCAGATACTGTCATTAGATCAGAAACACTTGGAGATGTAAACAACGTAGATTTCCAGTGATTCAGATTCATTAGGGACTTAAGAATATTTTTTCCCTTTTTATTTTGTATCATTTTTATATCCTCTTAAGGTCTAAAGTGCTGCAGATAGAATTGAAACATGCCTCCCCTAGTTAAGTCTCTCCCTCTTCCCAAAGGCGACTTTTATCTGAATTTGATCTTTATTATTATGTTGGTATGCTTTAAAAAAAATACTTTCACTTCTGTAATCCCAGTGCTTTGGGAGGGCGAGGCAGGAGGATCACTTGAGGCCAGTTCACGACCAGCCTGGGAAAAAATAGCAAGATGCCATCTCTATAAAACATTAAAAAATTAGCCAAGCATGGTGGCACAGCCTGTAGTCCCAGCTGCTTGGGAGGCTGAGGCAGGAGGATCGCTGGAGCCCCAGGAGTTTGAGGTTTCAGTGAGCTGTGATTGGGCCACTGTACTCCAGCCTGGGTGACAGAATGCGACCCTGTCTCTAAAGATAAATAACAATAAAAAAACCTTTCACTTATATGTGTATACACCCATTCATGGGAAATGATACTTTATTCACGTTTTAGAATTTCTGTGTAAATGACTTCAAACTCCACAGACCCTGCAGCTGTGTTTTTTTTTTTTCCACTCAGAATTGTTCTGCTTCCTTGTGTGGTCACTGGTGTTGCTGCTGCAGGCTGAGTTGCCGTGAGATCTTCCAGCACACGTCCCACAGCCGCACGTTTTGTGTCTTGTCTAGGACACATCTGTTACATTGGAATTGCTGTAGTTAGTATGTGCACAGCTTCAGCATCACCAGACTCTGCCAGATTGTCTTCCAAGGTTATTTGTACAATTCTCCTTCTCCCAGCAGTGCAGGAGAGGGCTATTTTGTATGTATTCTTTCAGAGTTTCCTTGTACATAGGCAAGCAAATAGCAGTGCAGATTTCATCTGCCCCCGCCCCCCCACCATAGAAAGGGTGCAGCATTTTGGACCTTTTTTTTTTTTTTTTTCACCTAAACAAAGTATCTTGGCGATTTTTTGCAATTTAGAGAATAGAGCATTTCCTCTTTCTTTGTTATAGGCTATGACATTTTATTGTATGAATAGACCATACTTCAAAAAAATAGTCTGTCTCCCATTTATGGACATTGGGTTGCTTTCAGTCTTTTGATATGACAGACAATTCTGTGTTAGATAACCTTATGCTTATCTCACACTTTTGCTGGTCTGTAGGCTAAATTCTCGGAAAGAGTAATCACTTCCATGAAGGTTATTGGCATTCGTATTATAATTTTGATGTATAGCTAAGGCACTCTCCTAGGAAGTTTACCAATTTTCCCTCCCACCAACAATATATCGAGTGCCTTTTCTTCCTGCAGCCTTGCCAATAGAGTGTGTTAGCCAACTTGTGTATTTTTGCTAGTCTGATGTAGAAGGATGGCATCTCAGTCTAGTTTTAATGTGCACTCCTCTTATTATGAATGACATGAGTATTTTTTTAATAGGGTTTAAGAGCCTACAGTTGTATTAGTATTTCTGTGAACTGTGTTTATTTCCTTTGCTGTTTTTGTCTGTATTCTTTGCGATATTTCTCTGTTTAAGGAGTTCCCAGATGACTGAGGCAAAGCCAGGTTTGGTAATCACCACCCTTGCTCAGCACTCCATTTCCCTTTAAGAGGAGGCCTCTGGGAAAAAAATAAATACTTTCACTTCTGTAATCCCAGTGCTTTGGGAGGGCGAGGCAGGGAAGTGGTAGGATATCAGAGAAAATAAGTCTTTTTGTAGTCAGATAGGCAGTTAGGGTAAATGGCATTCTGCAACCCCTTTGAATAAAGTTTTACTTGATTTTTATAATTGCTTCTTAAGTTCAGCATAATATAACACAGCCAGGAAAAGGACTTGGGAGCCAGTGTTGTGTTGAGAGATAGTGTATTAGTCTTCTCGTGCTGCTATGAAGAAATATCCGAGACTGGGTAATTTATAAAGGAAAGAGGTTACATTGACTCACAGTTCCGGCTAGGGAGGCCTCAGGAAACTTACAATCGTGGCGGAAGAGGAAGCAAACACATCCTTCTTCACACGGCAGCAGGAGAGAAGTGCGGAGCAAAAGAGGGGAAAGCTCCTTATAAAACCATCAGGTCTCCTGAGAACTCAGTCACTATCACGAGAAGAGCATGAAGGTAACCGCCCCCGTGATTCAGTTACCTCCCACTTGGTCCCCACCACGAGACATGGGGATTATGGGAACTACAATTCAAGATGAGATTTGGGGGTAGACACAGCTAAACCGTATCAGACAGTACAGGTAGAGCACAGACTGGAGTCAGACTCTTAGGACTGTGACCTGAGCCCCAGCCTTTAAGCACTCTGTTTTTTGGACAAGCGATGTGACTTCTCAGTGCCTGTGTTTCCTCATCTGTAAAGGGGGGCATAATAATGGTATCTGCTTTCTAGAGCTATTGTAAGGACGAGATACTAAGACCCAGAGTGTTCGGAATGGCAGAAAGCATGTCATGAACCTTACGTAAGTATAAACTGCTGTTACCACTGTTGCTTTTCCTCTGCCACCACCTCTGCATCTCAGCAGGCTCTGCACATGCCCGCAGAGAACAGGCTGGACAGCTGATGACAGCAGGATGTTTCTGGGGTCAAGAACTGGACTTACATCACCACTTCCCACACTCCTTTGGCCAAACTAGGGGAGGCTGAGAGACAGACTCTTCCTGTGTCCGCTGAAAGAAGAAACAACGTGGTGAATAAGCTGCTCTCTCCTATTTCAAAATAAACCAAAACACCCTAAGACAACCATCTTAGGCAGTTTTGAAGAGGCTGCTTTCCTTTTCTTACCAGGATGTAGCAGAGTCCTGGTGCTGGTGGATCCCACACTCACGTAGCCAGCTGGGGGGCGTGGGAGCGACACTGTAGGGGTTTCTTAGCATCTTGTGGTTTCAAGCAGCCCTAGGTGAGCACAGAGTGGCTTTAATTTGCTGTGCCGGTACCATGGTGGCTTTGCCAGAGTTCTCTAGGAAGAATCACAATACGTTTACTGTATCCATTGTCCTTGCAGAACCTGAATCCTGTGGACACACACGTTTGAAGCCACGTCTTTAATATTCACCTGGGTGAATTCACCTTCCACGTGCCCTTCCTTTCCTCCTGAAGATCTGGGCATTCAGTCAGTTTTATTTCCTTTTACCCCAAAGAAGTTATTAAAACAACATTTAAGAAAACCTTTTTTTATACAGTGAATCTTCTGGAAGTCAACTCTTGGGGCCTTGACTGTCTGGAAGGGTGTTCATTTCTCCCTCACTCGGATGAGACGTCACCCTCCCTTTGTGCCCGCTGGTCCTTCGGGTGTGGAGTGTCCTTCCCCCCGCCGCCTCCTCTTAAGATTTGTTCTCCACATCTGGTTTTCAGCAGCGGATGTGATGTGTCTCGGTGCAGTGGTGCGGGTTCTCTTTGATCTTTCTTGGAGTTGGTTATGCTTCTTTGTTTCATGGGTTGATGTCTCTCAAAAGCTTCACTTTGGGAAGCTTTTGGTTGTTCTCTCTTCACACATTTTTTTCTGCCTTACTTTTTCTCTCCGCTCGCTCTCTTTTCTTTCTTTCTTTCTTTCTTTTTTTTTTTTTTTTGGAGACAGAGTTTCACTTTTGTTGTTGAGGCTGGAGTGCAATGGCACCATCTCGGCTCACCTCAACCTCCACCTCCGGGTTCAAGTGATTCTCCTGCCTCAGCCTCCTGAGTAGCTGGGATTACGGGCATGCACCACTACATGTGGCTAATTTGGTATTTTTAGTAGAGAGGGGGTTTCTCCATGTTGGTCAGGCTGGTCTCAAACTCCTGGCCTCAGGTGGTCCGCCCGCCTCAGCCTCCCAAAGTGCTGGGATGACAGGCGTGAGCCACCGCACCCGGCCTGTCCTCTCCTTTTGAAGTTGTATCTGTAGGTGTGTTGGGTCCTCTGATGCTTCCCGTAGATTGTGGATACTCCGTTGTGGTTTCCTTCAGTCCTTCCGTGGCTCAGCCTGGGTGGACACTTCTGTTTACCTGTCCTCAGGCTTACGGGTCCTCTCTCTCCTGTGGGCTCTCAGCCTACCTGATGAAGTCATCTTTTCTGAGATCCATTTTTCACTTCTGGCATTTCTTTCTTTCTTTTTAAAATCGTTTCCATCTCTGCTGAAACTCCCCATCTCTTTATGTCACCTGCCTTTTCATGAGCTATTTCGGCATTTTTATTTTAGTTATTTTAACATCTTTGGTCATTCCAATGTCGGGCCCACCTCTTGGCCTGCCTCTGTTGAATTTGTCTCAGCAGTTTCTATGACATTCTGTGCATTTTGTGTAGAAGAACAGCAGAGACTGACGAGAGTCGTATTTCCCTGGAGAAAGGCGTGCCCCCCTCCTCCCCTGCTCCCCACTGGCAGCCTGTATCTGGCTCTCAGGTGGGAGGGGCTGCACCTTGTTGCAGCCTCACCTTGCCTCACTCCACTACTGCCTTCCACACTGTTGACATGTCGGATCAGGAGTTTCCTGTCCGCATGGCATGGCTTGGGACCCAAGACCCGTGGTGAAAATCTGAAGATCTCTTTTGTGTGCTACAGACAAGTGCCAGCTTTCTAAACCAGCTTGATTTTGTTTTTGGTTTTGGCCTACCAGCCAGCTTTTTGGCTTGCTAAGGTGGTCTCTTTTCTCTGCAGTCTTGCCTCTGGCTTTTTGTGCCTTGGGCGAAATCCCGCTGTGCTGTGCTCTGTCTCCAGCTGTGGATGCTCTGGAAACCCTGGGCCTCCTGGGCAGGGCTTCTCTCCACTGCCCTGCCTTCCCCTGTTGGGCGACTGCCTTGCACCTGGGAGAAGGGCTGTGTCTGTGGGGGCGGCGGGGCGGGGCAGGGGATCTCTGAACTCTTGTTTCCTTGGCGCCAGCTTCTGTGCTGTACCTGCATACCCAGTAAACACCCTGGAGAGAGTTGGCAGGTGACTGCGGACTCATTCTGTCATCGGGGTGCTTTGAATTGTCAACAGCTATGCCAGCCCACACAGTGAGAACTTGGCTGGCTTCTTCCCTGTCCCATATGTGGTAGGTTCCCGCTTCACCCACCACCTACCAGTTACAAGGGGGCCTGTGGGTTACTGTTTTCCTACGAAGGACCCTTCACTGTTAGGATTTAGTTCATTTTCATTTAGGGTTTTCGCATCTTCATTGCTCAGAGGGGTTCAGATGTACCAGGACTTTTTTTTAGCGTATCTACTTGTTTTATTTGTCAGGGTGGGAGCGATGGTTTTGTGTGCTCTTCTGTGTGGTAACTGGAGGTGAAAATGCCCTGTGCCGCCTTTTCTTCTTCACAGTCTTGCCAGAAGTTATCACTTTTATTAGTTCTCTCAAAAAATATTTTTCTGGGCTATGTTAATTTTTTTTCCTGTGGTATGATTGATTATTTTCTACTTTATTTAGTTCTCTTCTTTATTATTTTACTTCTACTTTTTTTGGGCTCAATTTGCTGTAATTATTGTAACTTCTTGAAATGTACACTTAGATAATTGAGTTTTTAGCCTTTTTTCCTTATACATGCATTGAAGGCCTCATGTCTTATTCTACACAGTGTCAACGGCACCCTCTGTGTTTTGATATTTTGTACTTTTATTATTCAGCTCAAAATATTTTTTAATTTTTCTTGATTTCTTCTTTGACTAATGATTTATTTGGGAATATAGTGCTTACTTTCCAAATACTTGATGATTTAAAAATTATCTGTTTGTTTTTAATTTGAATGAAGTCAGCATTATTATAACTCTTTATTTCACCTTGTAAAGGCCACATCTTTACGACTGAAGTAGATTTTTTGAAAAAACTAAAGAACTGCAGCGTAAAGGGAACAACCCCCGGTGAGCTGGAAGGCAGCGCTGGAAGGTAGCGCTGGAAGGTAGCGCGCTAGAGTGACAGAAAAGTGGGTAGAGAGTCTGGAAGCGTAGGGTACATTCCTGGAATACCATTAACTCGTTATGATATTTTGAGGCAATAAACCCTTTCCCATTTATCTATCAAGTGGAAATAATTATCAGAATTTTCAAAGAGGTAGAAAGAGCATGATATAAATACATTCTTAAAACTATAATAAACAGCAAAAATATGAATGATAATATTTGTATTATCCCTTACAATTAACAAGTCTCTAACATGAATTGTTTTATCATACAAATGTCTTTTATTAATATAAACTGCTGTTATCCCATATTGTTCAAAACTAATGAACCAGACTTTCAGTCTTTTGAAACACAGCTTTGGAAAAAAATCTGTATAAATTTTATATTCATAGATTGCATAGTGGTCAAATCAGGGATTTCAGGGTATTCGTCACGCAAATAATGTACACTGTAACCATTCCCCAGTTCCTCACCATCCTTCCTCCCCTTTCCTCAGTGTCCATTAACCAATTTCTCACCATCCTTCCTCCCGTTCCCTCAGTGTCCATTAACCAATTTCTCACCATCCCCCTTGCTCCCGTTCCCTCAGCCTTCCCGGCCTCCGTTGCTGTCATTCTCCACTCTCCACTCATGTGTAGACATTATTCAGCACCCACATGAGTGAGAACATGTGAGATTTGACTTTCTGTGAAACATAATTTTAATGTAACCATTAAAAATCTTTAATGAAGTTGCACACGCCCTTTGTCAAGTCTAAAAAAAACATGAGAACTGTGTTTAACCGGTGCATGACTTTGCACATACTCATGCAAGAATTACTGCCAAATTTGTTTCTGCTTTCTGTCTGCAATTTCCATTACTAGCAGTTCTTGACAGAATTAACTGAGTCTTTCTCTGTGTGTGTATGTGTGTGTGTGTGTGTGTGTGTACACAAATGCTGAAAACATGAGCCTTTGTGTAGGGGTCAAACAGAAGACAGGAGCCAATATTCCCAGAAACGGAGTGGTCAGATTTCCTTAAAAAATGTGCAGAGATTGTGTTTCTGGAGTTGAGGGCTCAAGTTAAAAGCAAACAAAATACCACAAAATATATAACAATTTGTTTTTTTGGAGGATTTGCGATTCTGAATTTGGATCCAGTTCTCTTAAATACACATTGAACCTCTCATAGGACATGACTCTTCAAGTTGAAATGTATTAATAGAAACCTCATTTATAGCTGTTCAAAGAATTGGATTGATCAGTGCTTTGCTTGTTACTTCTGACTTAACTCTGCAGGTGTAACTTGGCAATCAAGAGATCCAAAGTAGAAAGACAGTTTCATGAAAAGAACCTGCCCTCTCCAACTGGTTGAAAAAAATTCGTGGGAATAAAGACTGGTTTATGCTGATGGATGTTTTCAGCGATGTCTTTTTTCGTACCTTGGACATAGTTATTATGCCTAGGGGAAGATAGTCCCATGAAGCTGGGATGCCATGAGCGACCCGCTTGCTGGGCCCAGGTTGATCCTGGGCCTGCTCTGGGTTGCTGAATGCGATCCTCCCAAGCGCGGCTGGAGATGCTGTTATTTTCCCGGGGCAGTGTGAGTTCTAGCTGGGAGAGAAATTAATGATTAGAGAGCAAATGTGGATCGTTTGTCTGTATCCCCGTTCTAAGCATTCAGAGCATGGTTGGGTGTACCAGGAAAGGCTTCTTGGAAAGGCGATTATGTGAGTTGCTTGGATGCTAGGCAGCCTCGTCTGTCTGCTAGAAAGTGGGAGCTGACGGGAGCAGGAGAGGGATGGGGACACTCCAGGGACCAGGCGAGTCTGCCAGGAGCTTAGCCAGGGTGTGTGTGTTGGGGTAGGGCTGAGTGGGGAAGCGTATATGTGCCAGATGGCTTTTATCTACTTGCCTTTAAAAAACACTATACTTTTTCCTCTTGAGGATTTTAGAAGCCAGTGCCGAGGACTGGGGAAGTTTGGTCATGAGGCTACTTATTTTAGTTATGGCCTAAGTTTCTTTCCTTCTGTTTTTCTTTCCTTCTTTTTTTTTTTTTCTTCATAGAAATCTTAATTCCAATTTCTTTCTTCATTCCCTCATTGTTTTCCCTTTAATCAAACTTTTGGTTGCTATTTTGAAGGAGGCATTGGGAACAGCGACAAAAGCAAGGCCCAGCCCCTCCTATGAACACAAGCATAGCTTAGTAGGAGACACAGACCTCTGTGGGCATGTGTGGAGCCAGAGCCGTGCCTCATGGACCACACAGAAGGGCCAGCGCAGGCTTCCTGAGACCTCAGCTGAATCTTGAAAGATGAGTTCTATTTAGCTGTATAAAAAAAAGCACAACTTCTCCAGAAGACACCATTCACACAGCCAGCCCCTCCGCCCCACCCGAGAGGCTGCAGGGAATAATTGGAGTAGTGCTGCCAAAGAAGTTTGTAGATCCTTCCCCTGCTGAAAAAAAAAGAAGACAACCGTTTTTTTTTTTTTTTAAATAAAAACATTTGCCAGAGATCATGGGTTTTGGCAGGTTATGTTTTATAGGGTACAGCCTTTTAGTGTAAAATGAAGAACATGTCGAGTTCAGGTGTGTTTGTATAATTGAAGCACATTTTCGTTGATTTAACACTATTAAATAGAGTCGTGGGAAGAGTTCAGGTTTCCGTAGTGCCTGTTAGGGGAGATATGCTGGGCTGGATACTTCACATTTGTTTTAACGTTTAGTTTTCACAGTGAGCCCCTGAGGTATTATTCTGTGCGCGTTATTGAGGAAGGAAGCAAAGCTCTGAGAATAAATTGCTCAGCTTCACATAAACAGCAAGTGGTCCACCTGGGGTTTGAACCCAGGTGGGTTTGACGCAGAAGCTTAGGAGTTTTCCATTGTATGAACCTGCCTTCCCTAGGGAAAAGAAAAAGTCTTGTTCTCAAATCAAATAAAAATTTGCCTTGTCATTTGGAGACCTAATAATCACCTTAGGGTAGATGAGGGAGTAAAGCCCAAAAAAGCAGTCAGCATGAAAGCGAGAGAAACAAGAGAGATCCGACACACAGATCACCGCACCGAGGCTCAGGCTTACTCAGTGCTTCACACCTCGGCATTAGCAGAGAGGAGACGTGACAGCGAGCTCTCTGGGTTTCTTCTTCTCTTTTGTAGTCTCAACTGTGGACATCACTCTGTTGTATAAAACCGCTGAGGAGCAAAATGGCTGGAAACACTATCCTGGTCTCTTGTCAGGCCTTGGATTTCATCCCAGCGCCAGCACAAGCTGAGGGAATTTGGATCTGTCTGTGGGGGCCCAATTGCAAAATGACTACACACATATCTGGGACTTTGGTGTTTCTTCTTTGCCCAGAAGCAGCTTTGGTTTAACTGAAATTGCAGCTTAGTCCTAGAAAGAATAGAAGACATTTTGAAAAATCTGCCTGCTAACTTTTCAGTTTTAAGAATGTAAGTTTCGCAAGCGCTGGAACCTTGTCTGTCTGATTTGCTGCACATCCCCCCTGACCACAGTGGGCCTGGACGCTGAGGAGCTCAGTAGGAGTTGGAGAAACACGTAGTGACTGTACGAAGGGGACAGCTGGGAAAGCCCTCGTGCATGGAATTCTGAACTGCAGGCTCACCATCCCTGCGTCTGAAAGTCTAGTCCAGAATCATTTTCTGAGCTCTTATCGTAGGTCATCAAAACGCTCACAGTAATAACAGTGTTGCTTTCATGGTTTGAACGTGCACGTGCCACATGCTGGCTTAGACTTCTTCCATAGCGGATCTCACTGTCTCAGTTGAACCATAGTCCTGCAAGACAGGTAATCTTGACACTCATTCCCTTGCTAGGGAGGAAACTGAAGCTCCGAGAGATTAAATACTTTTCCCCAAGGCCACACAACTGATAACAGATATATATATATATATATATATATATTTTTTTTTTTTTTTGGAGATGGCGTTTCGCTCTTGTCGCCCAGGCTGCAGTGCAATGGTGCGATCTTGGCTCACCACAACCTCCGCCTCTCGGGTTCAAGCGATTCTCCTGCCTCAGCCTCCTGAGTTGCTGAGATTACAGGCTTGCACTACCACACCTGGCTAATTTTGTATTTTTGGTAGAGACAGGGCTTCTCCATGTTGGTCAGACAGGTCTCAAACTCCCGACCTCAGGTGATCCGCCCACCTCAGTCTCCCAAAGTGTTGGGATTACAGGCGTGAGCCAGTGTGCGCCTGGCCTGGTAACAGATAGTCTTACTGAGAAAGTGGATTCTCTCAGACAGGCTGTGCTGGCCTCTCTGCCTTCTCTCTCTTCCGTCCACATCCTCACTCTGCCTTTTGTTAAAATGGAAGCATCCTTCAGCAGGAGAAGGAACACTTTGGAAACGCCTTCCTTTGCTCATCTCCTCCTCCACCCGGTTCCCCACTCCCAGTCTCTCCCAGTCTCTCTGCTTCCCTTAGGGAGTCACAGCTGTCTCTGTCTGTCTGTCTCTCTCTCTCTCTCTCTGGGCTCATCTCCCTCCATGGAGCCATCTTCTCCCTCTCCCTGGAGACTGTGCGCTCCTGGTTTTCTGCCTGCTTTTCCATGCCTTCCAGCTCAGCATCTTTTACCAGCTTCTCTCCTTTAACTCTACTCCTTAACGCCGACGGGCTCCGGGTCCTTCTTCCTGATCTCTGTTCTTCTCTGTCTTGCTGTCTTCCCTGGTAAACTCATCCAGTCCAAGGCTGTGAGCATCATCTTTTTGCCAGTGGCTCCCAGTTTTCTAGCCCCGACTAGAAGTTTGCTATTGACTTCAAACTGGCTTCTTTCCACCCAGCCTATTTCTCTGTCCAGTCTTCCTCTGAGTAAATAGTACCACCCGGTTGCTAAGAATCCAGGAGTCACCTTGGAGTCAGCTCTTTCCTTCAAGCCCCGTGTCCGATCCAGCTGGGCCTGGCGATTCTCCCTCGGGTACCTCCTGACTCCCTTTCCTTCCTTCCGTCTTCACTGTGGTCACTCTAGCCCCTGCTGCCGCCTACACAGCTACAGCAACGGCCTCTCACGGATTTCCCTATGCTTTTTTGTTGTTGTTCCTGTATAATTATTTCTTCTCACAGCAGCTAGAGTGCTTTCTACAGCCTTTTAACAATTGAGTGCTGGTTATGCTTTAGGCCCCGTCTTGGCGCATTTAACCTTCAGAAGGTAGGCACTGTTGCACCTGCACTTTTCAGATGAGGAAGCTGAAGCACAGAGCAGTTAATTGATTTATCCAAGGTTAAAGCCAGGATGAATCCCAGGCGGCAGGTCCTAGTCAGTGCTCTTGAATCCGGTCCCTCCTTTCCTTGAAATGCTCCCAGGGCCTGTCTTCTCCTGGGCCTGAAGGCTCCTACTGGCCTCCTGCCTCATCTCCTACCATGTTCTCTCTCTCTCCTCCTGCCAGTTTGCACTCTGGGTTATTCCCAAACTCTTCACATCCACCACAGGGCTTTTTCACCAGCTGTTCCTGCTGCCCAGAGCCCTTCCCCGCCGCTTGTTCACAGGCTGGACCCTTCAACGTCATTGCATAAGGCCCCCCGGTCTCTTGATCTAAAGTAACCACCCACCATCTTGTATTCTTGGTGGCACTTACTGCTGCCTCATGTTGCCGTCATTCTTTTGGTGACCCTTATTTTTCATGGTGATAAATAAATTACATGGAATGAAACTCCACACCAGCAGGAAACGTAGATGCATGTTCCACACCCTGTGTCGGTGCCAGCGTTGATAGACTTTGGGTGAATGAATGCGTGGGTAACTGAACAAATGCATACCTGACATCCTGGAACTCAGAGCCGGGTGCTTTGAGTCCATCAATTTCCCTACCGTGCCCTGTGGCTCTGTCTGTACAACTCACAGTTCAAGCTTTTAAGTGTCTCTGCCCTCAGTCATACTCACAAAGTGTCTCTGCTTTTTATAGGTGATCAAAGAAGCCTATAGTGGTTGTAGTGGCCCCGCAGATTCAGAGTGTCCTCCTCCACCGAGCTCCCCGGTGCACAAGGCGGAACTGGAGAAGGTAAGGGCGTTGCTCTTGTTGGGTGGGGACAGTGACCTCGCAGTGGATTGGGGTCTCCTTCAGAGTTTGATAACATTCTCTGAGAATTTCAGCACTTCCACTTAAAAAAAAAAAGAAAGAAAGAAAAAATGCAATTGTGCTTCCCATCTTCTTAACTGCCTGCTTTGTGTAAGCTTGAATTAGTCATTTTACAGACTGTGTAGTTAGTATTGTTATTCGCAGCTACAGGTGAAAAAACGGATTTAAAGGCGTGAGGGCCTTGTTCAAAGTCACATAGCTAGTAAATGGCAGAGCTGAAGTCTGAAGGCATGCCTGTCTACTTCTGGAATACAGCAGGTGCTTCATAAATGTACCCTCACAAAGGTCTCTTCCCAGCAGACCAGGATGTGTCTCCATCTCCCTTTGCTTTGCACTCTTGTTGCTTGTTGGAAGGCAGAGGAGCACCGCAGTGGGCGGGGATGGCCTGTCATCTGTACACCTCTTTTTGCCAGAAATGTATGGAGCCCATCACCGTTACGCCACAGGCCCTGCTCTGCTTGCACTTTGTTTGTCTGAATCTAACTGATATTGTTTCCTTGGAGAACCCTGACTTCCTGCCATGAGACCTTCTGCTGGCAGCTTGTGTTCCCGGGGCTTTCTGAGCCCACCCTCTAGCCTCCTGCCAGTGAAGAGACAGATCCCTTCTTGCCTGTCCTCATATGAGTCAGGATTCTCCAGAGGAACAGAATTAATGGGATGTATGTACGTAGAAGCATATTTCTTAGAAGGCATTGGTTCATGTAATGATGGAGGCTGCAAGTCTGAAACCTGCAGTGTGGCCCGCAGGTGGAGACCCAGGAGAGCCGATGGTGCAGGTGAAGTGTGAAGGCGTCCACAGGAATTTAGGGAGATTTCACTGGCTCAGGGAGGACAGTGTTTTTGTTCCATCGAGGGCCCCAACTGATTGGATGAGGCCCACCCACATTACAGAGGACAGGCTGCTTCCTCCGAGCTCCCTAATTTAAACGTTAATCTAATCCCCAAATGCCTCCCACATTGACACATAAAATTAAACATCACAGTCCTCATCCTCACACCGTAATGGAACAGGCTGTTTTTTTCCCTGACTATAAAACCAGTATCTGCTCACTTTAGAAAATTCAGAAAGCTCATAGAAACATAAACGGGATGAAAAAAGTCACTCATTACAACTGCACGTAGAGGATGCAGCTCCTCTTAACACTACTGATATATTAAACACTCTTTCCTGAGTTCAAGGGTTTCTCTTACGGCTTGGATAAGCTTATGCATAAAATTTCTTATACTGCTTTTTTTTCACTGAACCTTTATATTATTAGCAAATTTCCAGGTTTTTAACAACTCTTAAGCCACAAGCGTTTTTACATTTTCACATTATCATTAGCTTTAATGTCAAATTTGTATGACTCCACTATCACTTAGGTAACTGCCCCCCAGTACTTGTTTTGTCCTTTTTTTTTTTTTATTTTGTGAAATGGAGTTTTGCTCTTGTTGCCCAGGCTGGAGTGCAATGGTGCGATCCTGGATCACTGCAACCTCCACCTCCTGGGTTCAAGCGATTCTCCTCTCTCAGCCTCCTGAGTAGCTGGGATTACAGGCACACACCACCAAGCCCAGCTAAATTTTATATTTTTAGTAGAGATGGGGTTTCACCGTGTTTGTCAGGCTGGTCTCGAGTTCCTGACCTCATGATCCACCCACCTCGGCCTCCCAAAGTGCTGGGATTACAGGCGTGAGCCACCGCACCTGTCCCGTTTTGCCCTTTTTTAGGCCATCTAAAATAAAATAGTACTTGACGTATTTTGCATAATTTTTGCTGATTCTCTGCCTGTTACCTGAGAATAGATTTCTGGAAGCTGAATTACTAGACCAAAGGATAGACCTCTTTTTCTTTTTTAAGATTTTGATTCATATTGAAAATCAAATTGCTTTCCCAAAAGGTTGATGCAGTTTCATTTCCCATCAGACTGCATCCAAGTTCCTCATCCACGCACTCACACCAGAATTGGCAATTCCGCTTTACTTATGTTGGTTTTTAAGGCAGTACCGTGAGCACTCGGCTGGACCTGTTGCCCTGGATTCCCCGGGCTGTTCCTGGTGTGAGAGCCAGGGCGGTACCAGCTCTAGGTCATTGTATCCCTGGAACTCAGCTTCCCACTAAGTGGCACTCATTCCTTCACTGCAGCTCTTAGGGGATTGCCCCTCGAATTCCAGGTTGAACACATGTGTTCCTTTGTGCCTGGGAACTGCTCACACATCTCAAATGTGTCCCAGTCTCCCAGGCCCTGGTGGAAGGCACAGAATATGAGGACAGTGTTTGGACGCCACTCCCTCCACTGTGACCCCACAGGTTCTTGGGTGGCAGTGGAAGGGGTCTAGCTGTAAACACTCTACCTCATTCAGATACTAACGTGGAATCCTAATCACGCTCATTAAAGCCAGAGGTTAGGACTGAGATAGTGACAGTACCCCATCCCCCTCCAAGGGTTTTGATAGTAACCTTGCCTTCACTCTGTGTACATTCTGAGTGTATTTGTTACAAGCACGTACTAGACACTCACCCAATTAATTATTGGTGAATGACAGGAAGAAATTAAATGGACTATGGAATATTTCCTTCTGCAAGGATAATATGGCTTGGTGAGGGAAATATTTTTGGAATCAATATTTTTTCAAAATCATTTACAAGAAGTGATTTGAATGAAATAGGCATGAGACAGTATATATATATAGGTTAGTATAATTATAGCCTCAGTGAGGTTCCCCCCGACCCTCCCTCCCCACTCTGGATGTTTTTAAAGCGGCTGTAGCCACCTAACCAGCCAGTCTTTGTTATAGTTAAGCTCTAACTACTTCTGGATTGCTATGAATTCGGCCTATGTTTTCTTTCACTTTCGAGATAACTTTTGGTTGATCCATCACACATCATTTGGTCCAAGTGACCACTGTAAGAATAACTTAATCCTTTTTCTCCTTACAGAAACTGTCTTCAGAGAGACCCAGCTCGGATGGGGAGGGCGTGGTGGAGAATGGAATTAGCACATGTAATGGAAAGGAGCAAGGTGAGTTCCGCTTGTGCCAAAGATACATACACTTAAAAAAAACCCCACAGCCAGATCTGTAAAGTCTGATTGTACGAAAAATGTGCTGGGTGATTCAGATGTGTAGATATCATCACCATTGCTGAGGATACCGATGGGAGTGCCTGGAAAACCCTTTGGTTAACATCAACCCTGCAGGTCTTCCTTTTCCATCCTGCCAGACCTTGGCCGAGGTTGCCATCTGTTGTCTTTTTCTGCCCTGCATATGTTTCGAACTTATGATGCCCAGCTGGTTATTTCTTCACTCGATCTATCACTGAGACAAATTTGCATTGGTGAACCGCTGGTGTGTTGCTTAGGGACCTGGTGTCCAATGAAAAGAACTTTGGATAAGGAGGCAAGAAACCCACTTTCTCATTCAAGCTCTGCCTTTGCTTAGCCCCATGATCTTGGGCAAGTATTCCCTCTTGATGAGCCTCAGTTTCCCCATCTTTAAAATGAGGAGGCCAGACCTGCAGATTTCTGAGATTCTTAAAAAAGATTTTCTGAAAATGTCTTTATTTTGCCTTCATTTGAAACATTTTTAAAAAGTACGTAATATAAAAATATACATAATATAAAATACACCATATTAACCATGTCACAGCATACAGTTCAGTGCGTTAAGTACATTTACGTTGTACTGTCATCACTGCCGTCAGTCTCCAGAACTCTTTTCATCTTGCGAGAGTGAAGCTCTGTCCCCTTTAAACACTGACTCCCCGTTCCCTCCTCCCCAACCCCTGGCACCCCCATTCTGCTTCCCGTCTCATGAATCTGACTCCTCTAGGGACCTCATCTAAGTGGAGTCCTACAGGCCATGTCCTTCTGTAAGTGCTTATTCCACTTAGTTCCATGTGCTCAAGGTTCATCTGTAATGTGGCTTGTGTCAGAATTTCTTTCCTTTTTAAGGCTGCATAATATTCCATTGGACGGATGGACCACATTTTGTTTTCCCATTTATCTGTCGATGAACACGTGGGCGGCTTCCACCTTTTGGCTAGTGTGAATAATGCTGCCGTGAACGTGGGTGTGCAAATAATGAAGCCTTGATCTTTCTAGAGATAGAAATTAAATGCCGTAAAATTCACCCTGTTTGGCATACTGTTGGTGAGTTTTGACGAACGCTGGCAGGCACGTAACCATCACCACAATTAAGATCTGCAGATGGGAATTAGAGCATGGCTCTAACCCCCCAGCCCCCACCATGTTCCCTCTGCTCTTTCTCTCCTGTCTGCCTCTGCCTCTGCCTCTGCCCCAGGCCCTGGCAGCTGCTGCTCCGTTTCCTGTCCTTTACCAGAATGTCATAACGTGGAAGCATCTCGTTTGCAGACTTCTGAGTGTGGTTTCTTTCACTCAGCTGCGTTGGAGAGTCGTCCGTGTTTGTGGCTGGTGTCCGTCGTTGGTTCTTTGCTGCTGCTGGCGGCATTGTGTTGTGTGGATGGACCACAGTCAGCCCATTCACTGCTTGAAGAACATTTGAGCTGTTTCCACTTTGGGGCGATTGTTTAAAAAAATCTGTTCTGTGCATTCAGAGACATATGGACGTATGTTTGCGTGGACATATGTTTTCATTTCCCTCGGGTAAATACCTAGGAGTGGATTGCTTGGTCATAGCCTTCTCTCCAGCCTCGGTATTGTCACTTTTGTTTTGTTCTTTCTATTTGAGCCATTTTAATAGGGGTGTAGTGTATGCAGTTGTGTTTTAATTTGCATTTCCCTAATAACTAACAGTGTTGAACGTTTTTTAATATGCTTATGTGCCATCAGGGTGTCTTCTTTGGTGAAATGTCTTGTTGGATCTTTTGCTCATATTTTTATTGGATTATTCGTGCTTATTGAGTTTTGAGAGTTCATTGTATTTTCTGAATACAAGTCCTTTATCAGATGTGTTTTGTACATATATTCCCCCAATCTGTGGCTGGACTTTAATTTCCGTAGCAGTGTGTGGACTGAGGTGAAGGGCAGGACTTGTGGTGGGGACGGAGAGCTCCCTCTGCAAAGCCAGACCGCCTGTGTGCCCATTGAACCTGTGACCTTGGCTGCTCAGCTGACTAATCCGACCCCCCGAGCCCACCTGCCCACTCCTGGAGGGAGCCAAGTCTTTCCTGTCTGTGGTGAAGTCACCTTAAACCAAGTAGCAATCCAGCCCACTGAGAGTCTCGGGGCTCAGAGAATCGGGACGGTTATGACATTACAAAGTTCACTCTCAGAGGTCACGATACCCACTTTTTCCATATGTGGTTTTTTGAGTCTGTCCTATCTGAGTGTAATTTTGGTTCTGTCCATCGGAAGTTATTCAGTGGAAAGTATTATCAGTGTCTTCCACAGGGCACACATTATGTGTAATCAAAACCAGGAATGCTATCTTTAAGTTTTGCCCTGAAATAAAATAACATACAATCTCAATGTTCCTGCTTAGAAGCTGAGGGGCAGCAGACGTTGGTTTGGTTGGTTCCTTTTCTGGTTTGCTGTTTCTTCTCCCAATGCGCCTGTTAGGTTCTACAGAATAATATGTGTGTCTGGATGCACTTTTGAGCGAGTATATCTATATTTAAAATTCTCCTGTTTCCTCTTAACAAGAACAACCTTCTATACTTTGGAATTAAATGGTGGTGACCTTGGTTTACACATTTTCTTTTTGTCTGGCATGGTGCTTTGCAGATACAGACACTCAGTAGTTACTGGAGAAAGTTAAGGCTGAGGTACATTCTAACCTTCTCTCTTAGCTTTTGTCCTTGCCTCTCACTCTTAACCAATTTGCAACTGGGAGATTTCAGTTAAGCTCCTTTATCCCAGCTATGTGGTAACTCAGGCACATTTCTCTGCGGGCTGCATGGAGAAAATCCTGAACTCATACAGGTTTTTCTTAGTGTTAGAATCTCAGATGAAGAAAGACAGTCCAGGCTCCATGCGGTCAAAACCACAGGGAGTGACTCTGGAACGCCTTTTTCTTCCCTCAGGGCGGAATCCCTCCTGTCTAATAAACCGACACAGTACGCTTGGTCCTGCAGCAGGTGCGAGGAGTGCGGGCTCAGGAGGTCCTGGGACCTTCTGTCTGGGAGCTGTGAGGCTTCTCAGCCCCACTTCACATCTGTAAGACGTGATCATTTGTGAATGTGTCTGTTGATAGAAGTCATTGAATACAAAGTCTGATGGTATTAATTCTCATGCCCCTATTCCTCCCGGTAGCCTAAATAATAATAATAAAAAGCGCCTGAATCCCCATTTCCGTAGGTTACTGGGAGACTCTCTGGGTTTATGATAGCTGTGGTTGTAGAGAGTGCCCCGCGTTAGCCTTGCTCCAGTGGCTTGTGCCAGTGTGCCCACTTCACCGGCCAGTGTGTGCCGGACACTCCAGCTCTTCTACTCTCTGGCGGCAGAGGGTGAGCGTTCGGCGTGCTGAGGTTTTCTTCCCGGTTCCGTGATCTCTGCTCATCTCTGCCTTTTGTTTGATTCATAGCAACAAGTTGTTCTTGACGGTTTTCTCCTCACGTTCCCATGTACTTGGGCTTTTTCTCCCCAGGATTACCGTACGTCTGCCTTTGTAAAAAACGAATCAGGGAGTATTCAAGGAATTCCCAGTTTTAATTATAATCTCATTTCTTTGTAGTCGGAGTCGAACAAGCACTTTGTCGGTCGAGTTGGGCGTTCGTCTGACACCCCAGCTTGCCGCGGTGGGCCGCATTGTTGGGGGGCTGCATTGTGGGGGGGGTGGTGCATTGTCGGGGGGGCCGCATTGTGGGGGGGCTGCATTGTGGGGGGGTGGTGCATTGTCTGGGGGGCTGCATTGTGGGGGGGCCGCATTGTGGGGGAGGTGGCGCATTGTCGGGGGGCTACATTGTCTGTGGGGGCCGCATTGTCTGGGGGGCGCATTGTGGGGGGCCTGCATTGTCTGGGGGGGATGCCTCTTGTTCCTCCAGCCTTGCTCAGGGTGCCCCGGGCACTCGGGCTGTCCTGGCAGCAGGTTATTCTTTGTGAAGCTCACGGGAATGGGGCTGTGGTGAAACATTGTCTTCTGGGTCTTCAGAAACAGCTGGGAGGGGCCGACCACTGTTGCTGTGGCTCTTGATTTGGTTGAAGTGACACTGAAGTGATAACAGCTGTCCCAGCCGCACACTCCCTGTCTGATGGTAGCTGGGAAGTGCTGCGTCCTCAGACTCAGGGATCGAAAGCGAGTCTCGACGCTTTATTTTAAAACAGGGTGTGTACATGTTGGGAGAGTGGAAGGAGGGGTGGGCGTGGCATTCCTGGGTTCTTTGTTTCTAATATCGCATGAGGCCTAAGTCTGATTTGTTTAAAATAACACAGAAATGCTGGGACTGTGTTGTTAGTCAGTTTGGGCTGCCATCACAGAATACCACAGACTGGGTGGCTGAAACAACATGCATTCAGATGGTCCTGGAGGCTGCAAGTCCAAGACCCAGGTGTCGCCAGGGTTGGTGCCTGGTGAGGGCTGTCTTCTCAAAGTCGGCTCCCCTCCGACGGCCTTCACACAGCCTTTCTTCTGTGCCCGTGCAGTCTCTTCTTAGAGGGACACTAACGCTATAGGACCAGGACCTAAGCGGGAGGGTGGAGCATGGGGGGGCAAGGCCCGGGGCAGGAGACACAGGGGTATGTTCTGCCGCCCTCATGTGTTTGGCTGTGGTGGGGCAGCAGGGTGGAGGTGGAAGGAGGACCACTGCCCGTTCCCCAGCAGAGAGAGACGGAGGTTGGGAAGGATGAGGGGACTGCCTGTGTGAGTGTGTGTGTTTTTAGAGGAAGGGTTTAGGAGTTAGGCCAAGGTGTGTTGTCTTGTGTCCCTGGCCGCTCTTCCTCTGCATTTCTCCCGCGGGATGTGTGTGGGTTCATTTGTCCCTGGGGTAGGAGGGTGGGAAGGAGTCCTTGACTCATCACCTTCTGAAAGGGTTTGTGATCTCCAAAGGGTTGCAGACAGCAGGTTGAGGGACTCATGTTGGAGATGAAGGGGAAAGGGTCTGGGCGCTGGGGTTTTGCCCGTGCCACTGAGGGTCTCTCTGTCCCCTCAGCTCCAGTGAGCCCTGCAGTGCAGCTGCGTCCCAAGTGTCTCACTGGCCTCCCCTCAGCTCCAGTGCCATGCACATAATGGCCCTCAGATGAGACGGGCAGACAGCTCACTTTCTCCGAGGGTCACTGTCTGGCCAAAGAGTCTTGTCACTCGGTTCTGGTGCTGTCTCACATGCACGTTCTGATTTCTTGTCTGATCCCTGCCCCTGTAATTCTGTCAGAGGTCACGGACAGAGCCCTTGGCAGTGGAGAGAGGTGCCAGTGATGGGATGGGGCAGACAAAGGATGCCAGCTGGCAGCTGACCCTGGACCTCCGTGGTGGGAGACGGTGGGGAGTGATGAGAACTGCCCCGTGTTGTCCCTTGCTGGCCCATCTGCGTGGAGACTGCTTCTGTGGTCCTGCCGCTGTTGCTTGTCCACATGCAAGTCCAGAGTTGCTAGATCTTTCCATCTTTCAAAGGAAGCCAGGCATCAATTTTATGCAGAATGTGTATGAGTTTTATGTATCAGCAATTAACTCCAATGTAACACTGTCCTGGCTAAACCGAACATGAGGGGCTAGAAGGCAGGCCCCTGGTCTGAGAGCTCTGGACGGTGCCGAGCCGAGTGAGTGTCTCACAGATGGACGAGGGGCTCCTGAAAAAGAGCCAATCCCCTTCCCTTCCTGGGCCTCCCCTTGCCAGCCGGGCCGGAGCTGCTCTAGCTGCCTTCTGTTCCTCAGACACTTGGGGCTGGCTTTTGCGTCAATGATGTTTTTCTTTCCTGGACGGTTCTTCTCTCTGAGATGTGCATGGCTAGTTATTAATTTAAGTCAACCCCTGGACAGGCTTTCTCTGCCCGCCCAGCTGCTTTTCCATATAACCCTATCTTAGATCTCCATGTGGTCTTTGTTACAAGCTTCTTACCAGCAGCCCAGTGTTCTGCTGGAATCTCAGCATCTAGACCGACAGCCAGCACACGGCAAGTGCTCGTTAAGTACAAGTCGAGGGGAAGGCTAAGTGCAGTGGCTCACACCTATAATCCCAGCACTTGGGGAGGCCAAGGTGGGTGGATCACTTGAGCCCGGGAGTTTGAGACCAGCCTGGGCAACATGGTGAAACCCCATTTCTACAAAAAGTACAAAAATTAACCAGGCGTAGTGGCACTCACCTGTGGTCCCAGCTACTCCGGAGGCCAAGATGGGAGGATCAGCTGTGCCCAGGAGCTCAAGGCTGCAATGAGCTGTGATCACAACACAGCACTCCAGCCAAGGGACAGAGTGAGACCCTGTCTTTAAAACAAGAAAAAAATGCCTAGGGAAAGAAGAAATGGGTTGTGATTTATGTTTTATTTTTTCAATTAATATCTACAATTAAAACATGCTTTTTTGCTGTTGTTATTCTCGACAGTGAAGAGGAAGAAAAGTTCCAAATCCGAGGCCAAGGGCACTGTGTCGAAAGTCACTGGGAAAAAAATCACCAAGATCATCAGTCTGGGAAAGAAGAAGCCATCCACAGACGAGCAGACCTCCTCGGCTGAGGAAGATGTTCCCACGTGCGGTAAGACTGTGCTTCCCAGAGACGAGCAGTGTGCACCCAAGCGGGTTTCCTTTCCTCCTGCAGTGTCGGTACCCAGTTCCTCCAAGGCTCATTAATTGGAGCTCTTTTGCATTGGACTTGAAATCATTCAAATTTCAATGTATTCAATGTATTAAATGTTTGCATTTTTACCTCTTATTCATACAAGACTTTGTAGGCGTTTGAAATGATCTCTAAGGTTCTTTCAAGAAAAACAACTATTTCCCTTTGATCCTCTGAAGTTCCCCCAAATCCCCTGGAAGTGTTTTTAAAGGACAACATACGCAGGGGCTGCTGGTAAACAAAGGATTATGGGAAAACCTTTACAGAACTAAGGCCAGTCCTTTCCCTTGGGCAAAGTGATAAAACTAAGCTTCCTTATGACGTCACCGTGTTAGTCACTTTCCTGTTGCTGCCAAAGGAATGCCTGAGGCTGGGTAATTTATAAAGAGAGAGGTTTATCCGGCTCATGGTTCTGCAGGCTGTACAAGTATGGTGCCAGTGTCTGCACAGCTTGCAATGAGGCCTCAGGAAGCTTTTACTCATGGCAGGGGCAGAGGTGACACTAGTGTGTCACATGGCAGGAGAGAGAGGAGCAGGTGCCAGAGTCCTTTAAACCATCAGATCTCACAGGAACTACTGGTTTGAAAACTCCCTCATTACTACAGGGAAGGCAGCAAGCCATTCATGCAGGATCCGCTGCCGTGGCCCAAGCACCTCCCACCAGGCCGGCCCCCCACACTGGGATCACATTTCAACATGAGATTTGGAGGGGAGAAATATCCGAACTATACCAATTACATTTCTCAAACCGAAGTTTCAAATCCAGTCTAACACACTGACCATCTCCCCGGTCAGTCTTTCATCCAATAAGTAAGATTTGAGCAGCTGCCTTTTGGTGACCACAACAGCCCTGGCCCCCCATGGCTTCCAGTCTGATAGCAAAAGATAAGTACAAGACCAGTTATCACAGAAACATGTGTGTAATAACTGGCTGTGGTCGGCGATAGGAGGGAAAGCCCAAGAGGCCATGAGAGGATCATAGGAACCTCAGCAGGCCGGGGGGAGCCAGCATTGTGGGGTGGTCTCCATGAAGACATGGGTGAGAGTTTCCATCCAGAATGCTTTCTAGACTGTCAGGTTCAGAAGAACCGTGCAGCTCTTCCTAGGAGGTAAACTTGATGAGCTACGTTTTTGAAGAATTAGGAATGTGCTGTCATTTTGCTTGTGTACTGTTGCGGCTCACTCAGCTCCCCGCAGTGTGAGCCCATCATTCCTTCTATTTGAATAGTCATTCTAGTCACCCCCACCCCTTATCGAGCACCCGTTACGTCCAACGTGTCGGGTTTTATTTTGAGATGCCAAAAGATGCCTCGTTCAGTTCCTGCCCCACAGTGCCTAAATGGGGCTGTGTACACAAAGATAAATGCATTCAACAGATCTCATGTCCCAGCGGTGTGAGCTCATGCTATGAGGATAGTACAGAGGGTGGGCCATGGTGATCAGGAGGAGGGATGGATTGCAGGGGCAGATGAGAGGCGCTGCGGCGTGCACTGTCTTGAGGGAAAGATGGGCAAAGTCTGCACTCCTCAACGAAGTTGTCTGGGCAGACAGAAGTGAAGGCCTCATGTGCTTGAAGGAGTCTTGCGGAGGGGTCCTGTTGAAACAGCTGCCTATGGGGTTGAGTTAGGAGGGAAGGCCATCACCATAAGGGAACCCGTGACCGAGGAGCCTGGTGCATTCCAAGCTCCCTGAACTTGGTCAAATTTGAGTTACAGAAGCAGGCCAGTTGGTACTGATATTTTTCCACTACCCTCCCTTCCCTCCCTAAATAAGGCGAGAGCTGAAAGGGCAGCCACCCTGCTGAAATGCTGTCAGAGGAAACAGCTGTAGCACGGAATGGGGAGAGGGAATGTGTTGGTGCCCCAGTGCTGGGCCCCGTTGACCTCTGCCTTTCTTGGAGCGCCTGGAAGGTGGGACTGCCTCACATCAGCCCTTGAGAGTCAGCGATTAAAAACAGAAAGTGGGAATTAGGGATTAAATACAGGAGTTAGGAATTAAAAATAGAAGGCGGGAAATAGGGACTAAACATAGGAGTTAGGGATTAAAAACAAAGTGGGAATTAGGGATTAAATACAGGAGTTAGGGATTAAAAACAGAAAGTGGGAATTAGGGATTAAGTGCAGGAGTTAGGGATTAAAAACAGAAAGTGGGAATTAGGGATTAAGTACAGGAGTTAGGGATTAAAAATAGAAAGCGAGAATTAGCCAACAAGAAGGGAACTGCTCTTTTTTTTTTTTTTTAAATGCTCTAGGTCAGTGGAGGAAATAGAAATTCTTCCTTGAAAAACAATTAAACATTAACATGAAAGGCAATTGCAAGACTTTGGCCCAAACCCCTCCATTTACAAAGGAGAGCACTGAAGCTCAGAGAGCTCATGTGGCTTGCTCGGAGCCACACAGCGCGCTGGGAGCAGAGACAGCCTCTGACCCAACTCTGCTGGTTCCCCGTCCCACAGGCCTTCACCTATCCCTTCCCCCAAAGATCTGAACCCTCCCGTGGCTCCTGATAAATAGCTGTGATTGTGCTCGGGATTCGACGCTGCGGTAAACCCTCCTCTTGGGCACTTTCTTGGAAGCCCAGTTGGACACTCAGGGAGCAGCAGGAATACTGGATCCACAGCATCTCATTAGACACGTGGATCCCTATCAAACTGCTTAGTGGACGACTTCTGCTTCAATAGTAACAGAACATCCTCTGTCCACAAGATTTGAAAGCTGTCATCCAGTTCTTTGCAGGGGAAAGGGGAGAGGGGAGGAGCTCTTACAAAAATAAAGGGGCAACAGTGACCACTTTCAGTTATTTTGGTACAGCTGCAAAGTTTCAGGCAGAAAAAAGGAGCTGGACAAAGGCCCGAGAGACCGAGCCTGCCAAGCTGAGTCTCTGCAGCTGCTGCTCTCTGCTCCAGGGAGATGAAGGGCTGAGCGGGACTGGCCGGAAGTGCAGTGCTGCTGAGCCCACAGGACAGAGCTCCCGGGAGCCACTGAAAGCAGAGTTCAAATCCCAGCCCCTCCACACAGTGCAGCTGGGTCAGCCGTGCCCCAAAATGCAGGACAGAACTGCTGTGAGGGCCTTGCTTGTGGAGGCAGGGGAGGGAAGGCCCTCTGCAGGTGCTTGCCAGCTGGAAAGGTTTTGGGGGGGTTTTGGGCCAAAGTCTCTCAATTGCCTTTCATATTAATATGACAAGGATTGCAGCCTGGCTGGCTGGGTCCGCCCGCCTAACCCTGCAATGCCTATTGAGTGGCGTTGAGTGACACGTTTAGCATTGGGCAGGTCAGCTCAGCACACAGCCACGTAAGTAATGTGATCTGAGACACGCGCAAAGGCCCCTGACCAAAATGTATCTTTTTTTTTTTTTGAAATAGAGTCTTGCTCTGTCGCCTAGGCTGGAGTGCAGTGGCGCGATCTCAGCTCACTGCAAGCTCCACCTCCCAGGTTCACGCCATTCTCCTGCCTCAGCCTCCCAAGTAGCTGGGACTACAGGCACCTGCCACCACGCCCGGCTAATTTGTTGTATTTTAGTAGAGACAGGGTTTCACCGTGTTAGTCAGGATGGTCTCGATCTCCTGACTCTTGATCCACCTGCTTCGGCCTCCCAAAGAGCTGGGATTACAGGTGTGAGCCACTGCGCCCGGCCCCAAAATTTATCTCTTATTTGTCCTTCTCCTGTGCTTACAAGTCCTGGAATTATTGTCATTTTATGAATTAAGCTGTCGTTACCAGGAAATGCATTTCCATCTTTCTCTCTCTTCCCCATCCCTATTTCCGCCTGTGGCTGGGACTGTGGCATCTTTTGACTGGCTTACCTCGTTCTACTCTGCATCCCCCACCAGGCCACCAGATGGAAGTTTTGAAATGTTAAACTAATCGTATCACATTCTGTGTTGAGAAAAACCAAAAGTGCCTCCGTTGTTGCCAGTTCAGGGCCTCTAACAATGCCGTCCCCACTTCACTCTTCCACCTTCTACATGACTGGCGTAAGAACAGGGGCTGACTGGCTCACTGCCCGTGTCCACAGCACTGTGCAGAGCTTGGCAGACGATACCAGCTCAGTACCTACTTGTTGAATGCATGCATTCCTTTAAGCAAATTGCTTCACCTCTGGGAATCTCAGGCTCTTCCATCTATGAAATCACTCAATACTTCAATTCCTTGTTTTTCATAAAAACTGAGGATAAAATACATGAAACACTGAGCTCAGTGCCCAGCCCATCGTTTCTGCTCAGTACATGGTCGCTGTGATTATCCTCCATGTGTTCATCTGACATGTTTTTTAAAAACATCACCTGAGCACACTGGACCTACCCAAGGCTGGGTAAATGCGACGTCAGACGAGTGAATCATGAGAAACGGAGAGGCTGAGAGAAAGGAAAGGCCCCAGGGTGCAAGTCGGAGGCTTCCTGGAGCCTGGCTACGTAGCCATTCCCAGGGTCCCTTTCACCTGAAATGTTCTGTGACTTTATGAAGCTCTTTCAATGGCAGGTTGTTTTCAGCAGACATTCAGGAAAGTTAGATACATCTCAGTTGGTATCATAATCCACCTCCATGAAAACTAGACGAAGCCAGGCACTGTAGCACGCAGCTGGAATCCCCGCTACTCGGGAGGCCGAGGTGAGGGGATCGCTTGATGCCAGGAGTTTAAGACCAGCCTCAGCAACATAGCAAGGCCCCACCTCCAAAAAAGAAATCAGATGAAGTCTGATAAAAGGGCAGGAAGGCATTCTTAGTCCAAGAGCCACCGTGACAGGCTGTAGGTGTACCAGCTCCTCTGCCCCTGGCCTCGTAGAGGACACACTGCGAAGAGCGGGAAGGCGACTTTGGCTTCGGCAGGCCCGTGATCAGCGGCCAGCAGTTTCCTGACATTTGGTTTCTCTAAAAGCTGCTTCTTGATGCTCCTCTTGCAGGCCCATCTCCTCCTAGCTGATCAAAAACAAATACTTGCCAAGATACAACGAACAGTTACATTGGGATAAAACCTCTCTCAAAAGTGTTGAACGTTTTGTCCACATGTAACCAAAGCACAGTAGCCTCTGGGGTAGGCAGGCACTATCATTTCCCTTCCTAAAGAGAATAAATCAATGGGAACTTGGCCACACTTCTAAAAGCCTTCGCCTGCCTGCTCTTCTGCAGCTGCCGGAATTTGAGAGCCACCTGGCACTGAGACCCGCGACGCCCCGTATCCGGAACAGCTGACCGGGAGGGTTTATATCTGTTCCCCTCCATCTGTATTTATTGTTTGTTTAATCTTCAGGCTGTAAAGTTAGTTTTATATTTTTAGTGAAATCTCCTCATGCACTCTTGCCATAGTGTTGCAAGAACCTGCACTCTTTCCTTTGAATTTGGAGCAGAAATCAGCTGAAAACATTAAACTCACAAATTTTTAAAATTCAGTAACACCCTACCATAATATGGTAAGTGGGATCCAAAAATAAAATGGCTTCTATCTGGACCTGCCTTGTTAAGTAGTTAAATCTTAAGACGCCCTGGGTGAGCCTTGAAGCTCCCGCCTGCAGTTCTTGCTGCAGGAGCCAAGCTGGGCCCGTCCTGGCTGCACTCTAGCACCACCTGGTGGTGGATGTCGCTCCAGCGTAAATATTCCTGGAGATGACGGGGTCCTAGGCAGCACTGATTTCATCAGCCAGGCTACTAATGGGGGGTCCAGAGGACCCCCTGACTCTAGACTCCTTAGATGAGGTTGTCTGCCATTTCCTGTGTGGCCTCTTCATGTTCCCTACCCAGAATGTAGGAACTTTGGGCCTCCCCATTTTGAGAAATGGGGGCAGGGGGCTGGACGGGGTAGGGGCAGTCGCTGAACACAGACAGGTGACGGTGGAGCCACCTGCTGCTGTGAACAGGTCTGTTACCCAGGGGATTTTTTTTGGGGGGGAAATTTGGGGGCATTATGATAATTTCATATAAAGTCATTTTCTAAATAAAATGTGATCTGTCCAATATAATCATCCCTTTTATGTCTGGAATGTCAAGAAATTCATAGTGTCTGGTGGCTTTGGGCCAGATTCTGTCAGGGAAGGAGACACCATGAGAGTCCATGTTCCTCTTCGGGACCAGGTGCCCTGTGGCTGGGGATCGGGGCTGGGCCCCCTGTGGCTGGGGATCGGGACCGGGTCCCCTGTGGCTGGGGATCGGGCCGGGCGCCCTGTGGCTGGGGATCAGGACCGTGTCCCCTGTGGCTGGGGATTGGGGCCGGGTCCCTGTGGTTGGGGATTGGGGCCGGGTCCCTGTGGTTGGGGATTGGGGACGGGTCCCTGTGACTGGGGATCGGGACTAGGTCCCCTGTGGCTGGGGATCGGGCCGGGCGCCCTGTGGCTGGGGATCGGGGCCAGGTCCCCTGTGACTGAGGATCGGGACCGGGTCCCCTGTGGCGGGGGATTGGGGCCGGGTCCCTGTGGTTGGGGATCGGGGATGGGTCCCCTGTGGCTGGGGATCGGGGCCGGGTCCCTGTGACTGAGGATCGGGACCGGGTCCCCTGTGGCTGGGCATCGGGCCGGGCGCCCTGTGGCTGGGGTTCGGGGCTGGGCCCCCTGTGGTTGGGAATTGCCACCCCACTGCAGAGTCCATGCCCTCTTGGGGACTGGGTCCTCTGTGGTTGGGAATCGGACTGAGTCCTTTGTGGTTGGGAATTGCTGCCCCGCTGCACTGTACAGTCTCTGTCATTGAGGTCACTGGCATTTCAATTCTCGGTTTCTTCCACTCCTTCTACGGGCCCTGTGAAGGGGTGCCTGGGCCCTGACCGCTCCAGAGCATGGGCTGTTTTCCTTGCCCTGTAGCTTACTGCTCCTTTTCAGAAACCGTTTTGGGGCATGTTATCTTAATGCACCTCAGTATGTGAAGTGATTTGAGGGGAGTCCTTGCCTCCCTTTTCCTTTTAGATACACCTTTACGTTTGTCAACTCATGCTCAAAACATACTTAGGATTGATACAGTTGGCTGTCATTGTGTGAAAGTCTAAAAATGTAAAAATGTTGGCTTTGAGCATGAGTGGTTACTCTAGATGGTATCAGAGCCATGGTGAGCACGTGGTTCCCAGCGCTGGCACTCGGATGCTCAGATATGATAGTTGACCTCTTTTTAAGTAGAGGTTTCTTTTTTCTTTTTAAAGAATAACTGTATTGGCTGGTAATCCCAGCACTTTGGGAGGCCGAGGCGGGCGGATCACAAAGTCAGGAGATCAAGACCATCCTGGCTAACACGGTGAAACCCCGTCTCTACTAAAAATACAAAAAATTAGCTGGGCATGGTGGCAGGCGCCTGTAGTCCCAGCTATTCAGGAGGCAGAGGTAGGAGGAGAAGGGTGCGAACCCGGGAGGCGGAGCTTGCAGTGAGCCGAGATGGCACCACTGCACTCCAGTCTGGGCGACAGAGCGAGACTCCATCTCAAAAAAAAAAAAAAAAAAAAAAAAAAAAGAATAAATGTATTGAAACTGTGTCGTTTACAAATAGCATTTTACAGAGCAAAAATAGTGATATAAGGCCTCCGGTTGTATGCATATTAACAGCTCTTTATCTGCTGTCTTTGACTCCCAACAGGGGTTCAGGTCTGGCTTTGCTGTGTGGTCTTGGACAAGATACTTCACATTATCTGAGAGTTAACGTCCTCCTTCAAGAAGTAAAGCCTCTGAGACCCTTTCCTACTTTGATTCTAAAGCCTCTTCGCCTCCCTGCAGCCCTCCTAAGTGTCTGAAGTACAAGGAGCTTGGATCGAGTGTAGTTTGCTCTCTGAACACAAGAGGGCGGCCACGGCACAGGCCTTGGAGCCTCAGCCTGGCGCCTCCTTTTTCTGTCACTCCCTAAGGACAGCAGCCCACACACCCCAGATGAAAGTTTTAGTTCCAGAAGAAGCAGTGTGCATTTCTCATCAGTGTGTGTTGGTAGAAATGACGTCACATTCAGCCAATGAAAATTTAGACTTTATAAGTGTGTACCTAGTAAGCCACTGAACCAGTATTTGTAAGTTGTAAAGCATCGTTCTGGGTCCTGAACATACCTCTCTCTTTTTTTTTTTTTGGTCTTTGTAGCATTTATCTATTGCTAATAAGGTGTGTTAGACTGAGAACATAAAAGCAGTAAGAAACATCCTCCAAAACGCTTTTGGAAAGGCATTTTAATTTTTTTTTCTTTTTTTCTTTTTCTTTTTTTTTTTTTTTAGCGACAGGGTCTTACTGTGTTGCCCAGGCTGATCTTGAACTCCTAATCTCAGGTGATCTTCCTACCCTGGCCTCACAAGTAGCTGGGACTACTATTGGCTGGAAAAGGAATCTAAAAAATCAGAATTGGAAAGGATGTATCTTGTTTTGTTTCTTAATGTTTTTGAGGCAGGGGTGTGTGTGTGTGTGTGCATGTGTGAACTAAAGGAGTAGCTGAACTTCAGTTGGGAGTCTGGTACTTCCTTTTCTCCCACTATCAACATTTTATATGCTATTTAACTAGCTTTCTAAATCTTAAAGGGGCAGTGATTTACTGGCAATATGGTGTGGTCGGAAGGTACAGCCACCCTGATATCTATTTTTTCATGCCTTGTTATTTCTAGAAGAATCCATTTTATGTTTGTAACAAGTGAAAATGGTCCATTTCCTGTGTTTGAGAAGGTTTTTTTTTTTTTTTTTTTGTTTTTTAAATGAGGATAATAATTTTTCCTGTCACTCTGCCACTCCTGTGTCTGTGGTATACTGAAGATGTTGTGCCATAGCAGAGACACAGATCACAAACTTTCATGTACATTCAGACTTTAGAGTTTAGATTTCCTCTGGGCAGCTTCACCAGTCGCTTTGCAGTTTCAGGAGCAGAAAGGCGGCAGGTGTGTCCTCAGCCTCGGGTGGGAACCTGCCCCCGGGGCCTCTGCCATCGGTAGGCTGCTTCCAGCACTGGGGATCTTAGTGCCTCCCAGGGCCTCCTATTTCTTGGAAAGTTTTCATTTTTAGATAGTTTTTGTTTCTTCATGTTAAGCCAAAAATCTGCCTGCCTGTGACTCTTACCCTACTTGTATCATTTGCAGCTCCTCAAAATAAATGAAATCCTTTTCCAGTTTGAAGGCACCTGTTGTGCCCCCATCCTGGCCATCCGAAACCCGATGGCTTGTTCACTTCTCACGTGCTCTAGGTGAATTCCATAGTCCCACATCAACGCTAGACGTCCGGTAACTGGTTCTTCGCATGTGTTGAATTAGGGGCTTCCAGATGCGGTCTATTGGTGCAATGAAAAGCCCCCAAAACTTGTGATGCTATAGCTCTCCTAGTTTATGTGAATTTGCATTTAAAGCTTGATCGATCGTGTGAGGGACTTGTTTTATCCACACTCCCATCCCTGGGCCTCCTCAGTGCGACTCTGGATGTCTTCACCGCGCCTGGTCTTGTCCGAGGCAGCTGACGTGTGGCTTGTCTCCCCGTAGGCTATCTGAACGTGCTCTCCAACAGCCGCTGGCGGGAGCGCTGGTGCCGAGTGAAGGATAACAAGCTCATTTTCCACAAGGACAGGACCGACCTGAAGACCCACATTGTGTCTATTCCCCTCCGTGGCTGCGAGGTGATCCCGGGTTTGGATTCTAAACATCCCCTGACGTTCCGGCTGCTGCGCAATGGCCAGGAGGTTGCAGTATTGGAGGTAGGGTGTTTCCCAGGGGCTGCACTCCACAGGGGGACACACGCGGTGATTCTCCTTCCAAACGCTGAACGCTGACTCCTCTGTCAAAATTCCTCCCATCTTGCTGACTGCAGCTCTTTTCGGCCCACCCCTTTTCTCTCACTGCCCAGGCTGGGAGTCTCTGCTTTGCTTCTTGCCTCAGTTTTTTTTTCTGGGAGATACGACAATGCCAGGACCCCAGCACCACTTTCTCCCCATTTGCACACATCAGATTGACTTGCCTCCTTGTCTGAGTTCCTCTTTATGCCTGTTTGCAGAGAAATTACATACACAATCGCACAGAGTACATTGCTTCTCTAAAGTACCTGGAAAACAACTTGTTTTAAAATTTCCGAGAGGCCGGGCGCGGTGGCTCAAGCCTGTAATCCCAGCACTTTGGGAGGCCGAGACGGGTGGATCACGAGGTCAGGAGATCGAGACCATCCTGGCTAACACGGTGAAACCCCGTCTCTACTAAGAAATACAAAAAACTAGCCGGACGAGGTGGCGGGCGCCTGTAGTCCCAGCTACTCGGGAGGCTGAGACCGGAGAATGGCGTGAACCCGGGAGGCGGAGCTTGCAGTGAGCTGAGATCCGGCCACTGCACTCTAGCCTGGGCTACAGAGTGAGACTCCGTCTCAAAAAAAAAAAAAAAAAAAAAAAAAATTTCCAAGAAAGCTCTTTCCGCCATATGAGCTCTTTGAAGTGGTAGTAAATGTTTCCTTTGCAATGTTTTTGACCTCTTTACAGATGGAAGACTTTTTGGGGCCATCTGAATGCCTTGTAGATGGCGGCCAGTGAGCCACACGACACAGAAACTGAAAGAGCACCTTTGCTGTTTCAGAGCCCTGGGCTTGGTGCACGCTTTGTTATTTGTTTGGCTGCTTCACTAGAATTTCTTATTCATGAAAGCAGAAAAGACAGTTAAAACTTAGAGCTACATACTCAAAACTTTCATTATTGAAAGTTTTTAGTTTTTCATCATAGAAAACGTTCTGTTGATGTTTTCTGCCCTGTTTTAGACCTTTTTTTCCTGTGATTTTTCCCTTTATTTTTGAGTCTTTTCCCCCACTTAGTGTTATTATGACTAAGATGCAAAGATACACACACACACAGAGATAGATCCATACATTCACACGTCAGATGGTCGCGTCCATGTCAATGCACCTCATGCTGTAGAATCGATAGAAACCAGTTCACGCGAGGTGTGGTGGGTGGCTGGTGTGTGGCAGAAACTCACCTGGTGTGGAGCCTGCTCTAAATGCCTGCTCAGTGATGCTCATCGGCGGAGGAGAGAGTGCCAGGGGCTGCCGCCTAAACCTTGACGGCCCAGTCAGGCAATCTTTCTGAAGATCTTGAATTTCACACATAGGAGTTCATTGCAGGAACTATTTTCACAGAGGCTGCTTTTTTTGGTGGGGGTGAAAAATAGATGAACACCATCTTTTTCCTGCAGGGCTCAGGAGGTAAGGGAAGGTCAGAAGCACGCACAGCTGCCCCCGTGGCTGGTTTTGCAGCAGTGTGATCTAACAGAGAGGGCTGGGCTCAGATGGGCTTGAGACAGCTGGGTTCCAGTCTCAGCTCTGTGCAGACCCTCACCACGGCCAAAGCTTTTGTTCTCTCTTGGCTTCGTTACCCACCGTAAAACATGAATGCTGAGCTAGAGTCAGTGTACCTTGTAAACATTGATGTGGGCTGAAAACTGTAGGGTGGATGGCAGTGGAAAAAAGCTGAAAACTTAAACGAAGAAACTGTACTCTTGATATAACAATGCGGGTCTCCCATGAGAGCTCTGGCAGCAGATCTGAGAAGGGTTGCCAGGAAAAGGAGGCATGAATTGGCACAGGTTAGATGCAGGAATGAAGAGGGAGACGCTGGGCTGAGTGCCGAGACAGAGAAGCTCAGGGTGGGGTGGGGTTGGGTGGAAGTTAGGAGCTGTTTGGTGAAGAAGTCACCTGCCCCGCCATTGCTGGGGGCACAGTAGCTGTGTGCCCCAAGTGCTGGAGAGAAAGCGGTAGCATTTCATACCTTCACCAATGCTTGGACCACTCAGGAAGGTGCTTATTCCTTGAGAGAGCTGAAGTAAGTAGACTCAGTTTCCTGAATGACAGGACAGCAAGAATTGGAAGTTTACCCAGTATCTCTTCATGTATGACCACTATTTTTACAGCTGAAAAGTGATTTCACTTACAAGTGACACATAAAACATCTACAGCCTTCCAACGTAAGCAAGAAGCCTGTCCTCATCAGTGGCGAAATGCCATGAGCCAGTCAGTAGAGGAGTTGCAATCTATACTTTTTCCAAGATCCTTTTATTTTAACTTTTGTTTTGAGATATCTTCAGAGTTACCGAAAAGTTGCAAGGGTAGCACAAAGGATGCCTGTGCGCCCTTCATCCTTATCCATCAAAGACCAATGTGCCCTGTGCTTGCTGTGCTGTTTCTTGCACAGCCCTGTGTGTGCACTCTCCCCGCCGCCCCTTTCTCTCTATATGTCTGTATGTCTTTGTGTAGGATTTTTTTTTTTTTTTTTAAGACGGAGTCTTGCTCTGTCGCCCAGGCTGGAGTGCAGTGGTGTGATCTCGGCTCACTGCAAGCTCTGCCTCCCAGATTCACGCCATTCTTCTGCCTCAGCCTCCCAAGTAGCTGGGACTACAGGTGCCCGCCACGACACCCGGCTAATTTTTTTTTGTATTTTTAGTAGAGACGGGTTTCATCGTGTTAGCCAGGATGGTCTCGATCTCCTGACCTCGTGGTCCTCTCGCCGCAGCCTCCCAAAGTGCTGGGATTACAGGCGTGAGCTACCGCGCCCAGCCCAGCCTATAGATTTTTAATCAGTGATTATATCCTTTAATGTCGTGACTTATTTTGGTCAAACTCTCACAGATTTGGTCCTCAGGAGGCCCTCGGAGCTGGTTATTTGTCCTTTGCCATGTCCCTGTCATAAAGAGATCACAGTCCATGCTTGGAGCACTTTCCTTACTTTATGGCACAAGGAGATGCCCCAGGCTCATCCTGTACTTTTCCCTGCTCCAGACCTAGAGTCAGCCGTTCCTCCAAAGCATGCTGTTCCTTTTAGAGGAGAATGGCAGGGAACTGAGAAGCCAGGATCTGGGGGCCAGATGTGCTCACTTCTGCCAGCGGACCAGAGCGCCTGGGTCTTTTCAGTAGACAAACGCTAGAAACAGATGTGTGGATGTGGGTATGGATACATGCACACACATTCACACATTTATATGTTATACATGCGACAGATACTTAAGTGTATGTATACATGTACATGCATATATGCATACACGCACCCACACACATCTCTCTGTCTATACCTATCTATGTATTAAAAGCTGTGAGAACTAATACCTCCAACACCACAGTATTATGTTTTAAAAGCCTATGAGGAAATTTCATACAATCAACTATGAAGAAAGGAATTGGTAAACTCTAATGTAATAATATCAGTGACATCTTAGATATTAATTGTATGAAAACATTTTTAAAATGCTTTGATGCAGTGGTTATAGTGACATAGGAATAGACTAATCATGGATACATTCTCAATATAGATTTTGTTTTAGGAAGGACATAAGACCTGTGAAGAGAACACATTTGTGATTTTTTTTAAATCCAGGTATTCAAATCAATTCATTTTAATTTGGCAAACATTGATTCTGTTTTTACTGTCTGTAAGGTACTTACTGGGAATTCCTTCCCTTTGTCCTCATGGCCTCATTGTGTATGGCTAGTAATGATTTGTAGTACGGAAAATATCACTAGCCAATTTCTCAACATAAAAAATAGCCGCTTCTTTGTTAACATCCCTTCCTTTAGAGAGGCCTTTGTACATGGCGTGGAGTATTTACAATTACTTACAGTTTGATCGGTGTTAAACTCACCTAATTTTCTTTAAGCTCAACTTAGAAGATCTTTATTTAAATTAGTAATTTTTATAAGGAATGAATTTGTTTTCTTCAACATTCAGTTAACTCATAAATTTGATAGCTTAATTTCTCCTAAACTCTAACCATTATTTACATATTTGATTAATCAAAATTTTTAAAGATTTCAAATACCATTAAAAATATAACTGATTTTCTAAATCACTTTAAAACAATGGCTTAAAACTGGGCATGGTGGCTCGTACCTGTAATCCTAGCACTTTGGGAGGCTGAGGTAGGAGAATTGCTTGAGCCCGGGAGTTCGAGACCAGCCTGGGCAAGATGGCGAGGCCCTGTCTCTACAAATAAAAAATTAAAAAAATTGGCTGGGCTTAGTGGTGCGCACCTGTAGTCCCAGCTGCTCAGGAGGCTTAGGCAGGAGGATTGCTTGAGCCCAGGAGTTGGAGGTTGCCGTGAGCTATGATACACCACTGCACTCCAGCCTGGGTGACAGAGCGAGACCATGTCTCAGAGGGGGAAAAAAAAAAGGATGACTTAAAAATTGAACGAACATAATCTTAAAGACCTACTTCAGACTTGCAAATTAAGCAGACCAAATGGAGGAGATACCAGACATCTTAAAAAATGGTGTGTCCAAAGCAGCCCAGTGATTTCAGAGCATCGTTCCCCCATGGAAACACAGTTGATATCAAAGGAAATTAGTTTTTTTATATCATCTAATCAAGAAACTAAATGACCATTTCAGGCCCATGTAGGGGGGCTCACCCAGGACTCCTGGATAAAAATGTTTGAGACCAGTAAGGGCCTAGCGCTTGGTCGCGCTTTCCAAGTCAGGCAGCAGCAGCTGGGACGTGCTCCTTCTCCTGCTCAGGCGATGTCGCCAGAGGTTCCTCAGCAAGTTCCTTCAGCTGGAATGTAATTAATCCCATTAATTTTCATGTCTTACACCTAGTGCCTTTCCCTATGATAATTGGAAGGCATTTTAGGACCTCAGAGTTTCATTCACCTTTGGTATAATTGGGATGTCGCTTCCTAAGTTAAGACCTGCTGTGAACGTGACGTTAATCCCATCGCTCAGCCAGTGGCTGCGTCTTCCTTCTCGTTTCTTCTTAGGGACATCACGTTCCATCGCCTTTCCTATTATGTGGTCTCTTTCTTGGATGCATTTACGAAAATGTAAAAATCTTTAGTTAAATACAACCTACCTTTTTTCCCACTTCCACAGGCATCTTCCTCTGAGGACATGGGCAGGTGGATTGGGATTTTACTCGCAGAGACGGGGTCGTCCACAGACCCGGGGGCCCTGCACTATGACTACATCGATGTGGAGATGTCTGCCAGTGTCATTCAGACAGCCAAACAAACCTTCTGGTAAGACCAACTGCCGTGTGAAATGGCACCACAGTTCAATACTTGTCTTTTCACTAACTTAGTTTCACTTAGTTTTTGTGTGAGGATATAGTCTCCGAAGAAAAACTAAAGGCTTTCCCTTTTGCATTATCTTAATCCAAATTTTGCAGCAATGTTTTTGTCATGTCAACCCACTGGGTTTTCTATTCGCGCAGCGTGTGGCAAACTTGCATAAAGGACTAGATAGTAAATATTTTTGGTTTTGTGGGCCAGACGATTCCTGTTAATATCCACTCAGCTCCCTTTGCAACCAGACACCGTACGTAAATGATGGGTGTGTCTGTGTTCTAATAAAACTTTATTTGTGAAAACAGGCAGTGGCCTGGATTTGGCCCATGGTTTGCTGACCCCTGTATTAGATGAATGGTTCTACGAAGCAGAAATGATTCTACATATTGCCGTAATGAGGACTGAGTTTTCAAAGCTATCCATCAAGTACTTTGTAAATTTAAATTGTGATTTAAAAAAAAAAAAATGCTGCAATCATGTATAAAAACGTCCTTTTGAACGGTGAATATTTCTTTAACTAATGGTGGCAGAAATATTTATAGCAGCAGTTCTTGGTATGGTCCAGAGACCGCCTGGGGATATTCCAGACCCTTTCTGGCAGTCTGCAGAGTTAAATTATTTTCATAAGACATTGTTTCCGTCTCCCACCGTTTGAACATCTGCATTAGTGACCATTGGCTGGCAGCTTCGCACCAACAGTCGTCCTTCTCTGTATTAATAATCATTGTCACTGCCAGTGTAAATAGTCAAATAATTTTACCATTTGCGATAGTAAAAGAAAATGCTGGGCTGGGCGCGGTGGCTCACGCCTGTAATCCCAGCACTTTGGGAGGCCGAGGTGGGTGGATCACAAGGTCAGGAGATCGAGACCGTCCTGGCTAACACGGTGAAACCCCGTCTCTACTAAAAAATACAAAAAACTAGCCGGGCGAGGTGGCGGCGCCTGTAGTCCCAGCTACTCGGGAGGCTGAGGCAGGAGAACGGCGTGAACCCGGGAGGCGGAGCTTGCAGTGAGCTGAGATCCCGCCACTGCGCTCCAGCCTGGGCGACAGAGCGAGACTCCGTCTCAAAAAAAAAAAAAAAAAAAAAAAAGAAAATGCTGGTTTCACTTCAGATGTCCTTGAGGAAGCAGTAAAAATGGTGACTTTTTCTATAAAGGATCAGATAATAGATATTTGCACGAAGTCTCTGAAGCCCGTGTGCTTTTCCTGTTCCGCGTGGCGTGATGAGAGGCCACGGAGAGCACGCAGGCATGTACAATGACAGTGGTCCTGTTGAGGAACAGCTCAGACAAGTGAGGTGCTCAGAGAACTAGCTGCGTTAAGTTTTGTTTCATTTTTACTTGACAAAGCAACAGACAAACTGTGGTTATTCGCACATAGGCATTTGCAGATGTTTCCTTGAAAATGAGCTAGCTACACCCATCATCATCTCTAGGCAAACAGTTGGCAGTATTTGTTGCTTACGATACATTTAAGCTTTCCTTAGAAATTAGAATTCTGGAAAATTTGCATCTGCCATGGTGAGCTTGCCAGCTTCTCAGCACCCACAGACTCCTGCTGAGATCTGTAGTCATGTCAGAGAGCAGTTTTGTTGATGTCGTATAATGAAGGGTGTCAACGTTGGAAAGCTCTGCAGAAGCCATGCTTGGGAAAAGATCTATTCCTAGTGCAAGATAAACGACTGGATTTTAACGTGAGTCGATGGATCTGCTTTCCAGCTCCATTGCAGTTGGCGGTGAGAAGCCACCACTTGCCGCGTTTTGGTGTAGTACTAAAGAAGCGCAGCTACAACCCGGAAAAAGCAATTAAAATGTGCCCCACTTGTCCAGCTTACATCTGTTTGAGGCTGGATTTTCTTTGCATACTTCAACCAAAAGCTCATTTGGTGACAGATTGAATGCAGAAGCAGGTGTGAGAATCCAGCTACCTTTTGTTAAGCTGGACACTAACTAGGTTTACAAATGTGTGAACAGTGCCACTTGTTATTGGGGTTTTGTTGTTGTTGTTGTTGTTGTTGTTGGTGGTGGTGGTGGTGGTGGTGGTGATTTTTTTGATTAAGGGTCTTGCTCGGTTGCCCAGGCTGGAGTGCAGTGGCACAATTATGACTCATTGCAGCCTCGACCTCCTGGGCTCAAGGGATCCTCCCATCTCAGCCTCCCAAGCAGTTGGGATTACGGGCATGTGCCACCATACCTGGCTAATTTTTTTTTTTTTTTTTTTGGTAGAGACAGGGTCTTGTTATGTTGCCCGGGCTGGTCTCAAACTCCTGAACTCCTGGGCTCAAGTGATCTTCCCACCTTGGCCTCCTAAAGTGCTAGGATTACAGGCATGGCCCACGGTGCCACTTTTAAGTGAATAACAATGAACACATTTCTCAGGTTTTCATTTCAAATACAGCAGGTAGTAGGTAGGGCGTCTTGGCTTGGGTCCTGCTTTGGTATTTACTAATTAGAACAATTTGGACAAGCCATTCGTTACCTGTTAGTACCTCTGCTGTCTTCTGTAGAACATAGAGAGGGTGGGCGACTTCATCTCTGAAACTTGCAGCTCCGGCGTCTTTGACCCCTTGACGGCTGCATATGTTTCTCTCCTCCTTAGAGAGTGGGGACTGGGGTGAGGGAGCGAATGAAAACAAAGCTGGTCATGAATTCCATCATCAGCAAGTGAGGAGAAACATAGAGACAGCTGCTGGCAGACCCGCCAGTGCTGAGATGACGCGACCTTTCAAGTGTGGAGAAGATGGGCTCAGATGCCTGTGCTGTTGTGTCGTGCCTGTTTAATGTGAACACCACCATCTAGTTTTTCCACACAGGGGCTCTCTGGGGAATTGGAGCAGTCTTCCTTTGTGTCTTCAGTGGTGAATGGACGTTCATTTAATGCTTAGCTAGGACATTCTGGGGCTAAGAAATAGTTCTCAAAGTGAAGATAACTTGGCCCATTTTAGGACTCAAACCACATGTTACATACACCCAACTAAGGTCAGTAGCCCTGACAAGTGGAATTAGTCTTGCACAGATTGTCCATGAAATCCCCAGTAATACTGGAGGGTTTCTACAGTGCAGACTGGTCTCACCACTGTCCTTTTGTGTGGAAATCGGGATAGACGTAGTCTAGTACTTACCGTTCTATTTATACTCGTTATTGTTTAATTATATTCTTTCTAATCAGCAAAATGTGGGTAAATTATAATTCTATTTGTTAAGTACTATGCAGTAAATAAAGCACATTTAAAGTTTTTTAAAGAGTATAATATCCTTAAATCTAGTTTTGCAAAATCTGCCCAACTAGACTGACATAAAAGTGGTTATGGATGTTCACTACATTTATTTGGAAGATACTAAATTTCCATAAAAACCTATCCTACGGCCACATGTAATTGCAAGTATAATCAGCAAACCAATAACCACATTTAAGAGAAACCCTGAATTAAAATAGTCGCCCTAGAATACAACTTGGCCTTTACTCTATAAATGACGAGAGTGTTAATCTAAACCAAATGTGGCAAGGTCACATTTTTGAGAAAGGAATGTACATTATAATACTAAAAATATTTATTAAAAATATGCATGTAATGAATTTATGGCTGCAGGCATCTTTTCTACCTCATTAAAGTCTTTATAGGAGGTGTCAGTTAGCAACAAAGCTTATTTTCAAGTTTTCTAGCCAAACATTCCTGTAACAGTTAAGAGAGATGAGATGTGACAAGGAAGCAGTGTTCAAAATATGGTTGCTTGCCAGTGTGATGAATATTCTAAGATTAAATGTTTTGCTTTTATATAAACTGGCAGCCAGTTAATGAATCTTTTCAAGGTTCTTAGGAGAATTCTTTGTGCATTGTGTGTGACTGAGGAAGAGACGGCAGTAATATATTTTGAAAAGAGGAAAGTGTAAGATAATAATGGAGATTCTCCCAAGAAAAATAGGATATTTAGGAACTTTAGTAATGGTAAACAATGAAAACGTATTTTCCTGAAAACCTATTTACAATGAGGTACATAGATTATATAACACAGGAAAATACTCCAGAGTTTTCCTGAAACTCTCTTCAAGTCACACTCAGCTGGGAGCCCCTCAGGAAGCAGTGGTGAGGAAGAGGAGGATGGAAAGCAGGGGTTGGTGTGGAGCGTGGGGAGATGCACGGATGGGGTGGTGAGGATGAAGAGGATGGAAAGCAGGGGTTGGTGCGGAGCGTGGGGAGATGCACGGATGGGGTGGTGAGGATGAAGAGGATGGAAAGCAGGGACTGGTGTGGAGAGCGGAGCGTGGGGAGATGCACGGATAGGAGGCTGTCCTCTTGGCCACCCTTTCCTCTGAGTCCCCCCCAGAGGTTATTGTGAAATAGCTCCCCATGACTGTCTCCTGGTTTTGGTGTAACAAGTGGCATGTGGCCTCTTACTTCATTTCCACTTCTATCTTTGGCTACAAATCCTGTTGTGCAGAGACACCTAGCGGAAGACGGAGGCCTCGTGTTTAGTCGGGTCCCCAGGCCCTGCCCTCTTGGGGGCCGGGCGGAGTTGTCCTCACTGGGACAGGTCCCTCTCTATGGGGTGAAGGGTGACGAGCTCCTGGCTGAGGCCTCCTCCACCTAGGACATTCTGTGTGCCTATGACCCATAATCCTCGTGCTCCCAGGTCCTGACAGGTGAGCCCGTCAGAGGCCTCCTGCAGTGACTCTTCCCAGCACAGAAGCAGGAGTGGAGCCACCAGGGCCTCTGTTCTGACCCCATCCTTTGTCCCTGCTGCAGCAGGGCGAGTGCAGGGCACATGCTCGAAACCGAAGATGTAAGCCCATGAGAGACGTGCCTGCCGTTGGAAGGAGAAGGACTCAAGGCAGTACGACCCAGGGCACAGGGGAGGGGGTGGTCCCCGTGGCCGGGCTTTATTCATTCCTCCATTTACTGCCTCTCACTGTCAGAAAGCATACATAGCGCTGTCTCCCCAAAAGCCCTCCAATGAGGCATTTAATTGGAAAACCTTAAATATGTATTTTTAAAAATCAAAATCTATTACTGCGAAACAAATGTTCAAGTTTTGCTGTGCCTTTCCTTCTTGTATGTTTTCTTCTTATTCATCTTATTTTCCTACATATACCTGTATGTATTTTAAGTTTAGTATAATTGTATTAATTTTTTATAAGCAAAGGAAAAACTTTTTAAATTATAATTGAAGAATGTGTCCAGGCAGCAAGCCGCGCATGGCGTCCCTCCCCAGCAGGGGGCACACGCGCGCTCTGTGCGGAGCCATTTCCGCGGCCCGCGCTGCTGAAGCCCAGCCCCGATCCCCAAGCCCGGTTCCTCGGTTCCTCCCGCCGCTCCCGAGGCTATGCTGCCGGACTTCTTATCAAAGAGGCAGGCTTCACTTGCTCCTGTGTTTCTCTCCCCAGTTTTCACCTACCCTGTGTTTTCCTCATCTGGTGATCACAGAAGCCCAGGATCCTGTGAAATACCCCTACTAGCAGGAAATGCTGTCGGGGTGGTCCCTTCCCTGGGATTTACATTGTTAGTCCTGACCCGTGGCTTCGGAAGCCGGACGAGCCTCTAGGCACCTGCCCCTGCCCCTGCCCCTGCCCCTGCCCCTGCCTCTGCACCTGCACCTGCGTGTGCCCGCGTGGTCCCTGCGCTCCTGAGGCCAGCCCTCCAGAGGGGAGAGCAGGCAGGACGCAGATGCAGGGCAGTGGCCCTGGGCCCGGAGAGGAGGGAGAGGCCGCTGTGGGGCTGCGGGGCGGGCCGCCTCCTGGGGGGCAGCACCCACGCGGAGATCCGGGTGCGAGGGGTGTCAGGAGAGGAGTTTGGCAGGCACAGAGGCTGGGGAAGCTGAAAGAGCCAGGGGAGTGCCGGGGCACCCAGGAGACTGACGGAGCGCAGGAAATCACCGCGCAGTGACGGAGCAGGAACCCAGTCCCTCGGAGCCCCGCGGCCCTGGGCAGCACCTTGCGACTTCAGAAGCCCCTGGGGGTGTTGGGCGGAGGCTGGCGTGGCCCGGCCTGCCCTCCTTAAAGGGGAGGGAGCCGTTCCCTCACCACAGGCTCCACACTGTTGGCCTCACCCCTGGCCACTAGGTGGGCAGGTCTTTCTCACGCCAAGCACTTCTCTAGGTTTCTGTGAGCACCAGCTGGGTATCCTCATACATGAACTCAACCCTCAGCGGTCTTCCAGGAGGCAGCGTCAGGCCCTCCCAGTGAAGGGCCCAGTCCACAAAGCTGACTCCACTTCAGATGCCAGTCACAGGTCCAGGATATCACCTGTGCGTTTGACCAGTGGGATGTGAGTTGGAGGTTCCCACGACCCCTCCCCTCCAGTTCAGTCATTGCTAGAACTCTCACAGAATGCAGGAGGAGCGTGCTTACTGGATTACCAGTTTACTGTAAAAGGACACAGCTCAGAAGCAGTGAGGGAAGAGGTGTGCCAGGCAAGGCGTGTGGGGCACAGCGCTCCCGTGCCCTCGCTGGGCGCACCACGCTCCCAGCACCGCCGCATGCACACAGCCCAGAAGCTCCGGGAACCCCATCCTTTTGGGGTTTTATGGAAAGTTCCAGCCCTAATCACAGGGTTGATTTCCCTGACAACCAACCCTCATCCTGCTCTTCATGTAGGAAATTCCGAGAGTTTTAGGAGCCTTGACCAGGAACTTGGGACAAAGACCAAAATATATATTTATTATACCACAATAACACACCTTCTAAAGGATTTCTCAGGCCGCTGTCAGTGGCTCTCGGAAGTTGAGGAAATTCAGGGAAGAGGTGAAGATGTGTGGGGTGGCAGTGGTGCTGATTGAGTACTAAGAACTCCATAAATACTTGGTGAATGAGTGTCCCAGAAAGCTTATAGAACAGGGATCGATGAACTTTTTCCAAGAAAAACCAGACAGTAACTTTCAGCTCTGCAGGCCATGTTGTCCTCTTGGAAGTAACACACTTGCTAAAGAGGCGTATGTTCCAGTAAAGCATTATGATGAACACAGGCGGTGAGAGGAGCTGGCCGCTGTGAGAGACGGATGATCATCAAAATGCTTGGTATTTCTGAACGCCTGTTATTTGCAGGCTTTGCTGTGTGTACCTAGCATTGGTTATTGGCGTTCTGTGCCGCGGTTCTGCAAATTATGTGCTGTCCTAATTTTATAGGACCTTCCAGTGCATCTTCTCATTTCCGCCTATATTCTGTCTAGTATTTCTTCTCTGCCCCTGTGACCTCTGACATAGCCTTGGGAATAAAGTCAGAACTCATTAAAGACTTGACTCGTTGGAGTAAAAGGTGGTCAGGTTTTGGATTTTAACGCATTTCCTTTCTTTCAGTTTCATGAACAGGCGTGTTATATCTGCTAACCCATATCTGGGGGGCACCTCCAACGGCTATGCCCACCCCAGCGGGACGGCGCTTCATTACGACGACGTCCCATGCATCAATGGCTCGGTGAGTGCCCTTTGGCTGGAGTAATGGTTGGTTTTGTTAGACAGCTGTGAAAATTCTATGCTTCAGTTCCCCTGGTTTCAGCTACTGAGTAAGGTCAGCTTTTTAATGCTCTGAAGCAAGGAGACTCCATCTCATCCCTGTTCTCCTGGTTTCTGACATGCTGTTCATCTGAATCTGCATTTGGACAAGTGGATAGTTTGAGACTAGTAGACAGTTTGTCATTTAATGTCACTGTCATTTTCCTGTTGGTGTTGAGGTAGGGTCCCCATCTGTTGCCCAGGCTGGAGTGCAGTGGTGCAGTCACAACTCACTATAGCTCAACCTCCCCAGCTCAATCAATCCTCCTACCTCAGCCTCCCAAGTACCTGGGACCATAGGTGCACACCACCACATCCCACTCATTTGTTGGTTTTTAGTAGAGACGGGATCTCCCTATATTGGCCAGGCCAGTCTTGAACTCCTGGGCTCAAGTGATCCTCCCACCTCAGACTTTCAAAGTGCTGGGATTACAGACATGAGCCACTGTGCCCAGCCTAATGTCACTGTCACTAATTAAACGTGTCAGCCCACTAAAATGTTGACTAAAGGAGAGCATGTTAGAGTAATACTTGGATAACTTGTTAAATCAAAACATAACACAGTTTAAGTTATTGCTGAATAGTTATTTCCCGATGGGATTAAAATGCTGAGAAAGCCCCTCGGGAAGGAAATGATAACAGAGGAATGATCACATTACAGATTCGACAGCTTCCCTTGGGGTGGATTTGGAGCGGCCAGGCTCCTGGCTCCCGGCATAGCGCTGTCTGTATATCCATATGTCCATCTATGCATGCAGGAGTCTTCAGTCACAGCTTTCTGTTACACTGGCCTCCAGGGTGTGCCTGGCCTTAGGAGTTCTGAAGTCTGTTCTCAGCGTGTTGTGTCATATGTGTCATCAGCAGGCCTCATCAACAGGTGCTGGTTCTACGGTGTCTGCCTGTTACTCATCTCACAACCACGTGTTGAGCATCCTGTCTGATCCAGGCACGGTGCCCGGCCCTGGGCGTTCAGAGATGAGGCCTTCACAGTTAGCGGATGAATGAAGGAGGCTTGTGAGAAACCACTATGCCATTTGTCTCCCAGTACTGGAAGGGTTTGAAATTGGCATCTATGTTAAGAAAATTTTCAAAGGTAGACATAAAGTAAATTTATTGTTATGTTTTCCAGCCTTGGAAGGTATGTCAGACTTTTTTCTTACTGTTTTGCTTCTCCAGTCTTTTTCCTGATGTTCTGATGAATGTCCTCAGTCAGCCCTGGCACCGTAAATTCATAGCTGCCTCACAGCAGGAACCAGGAGACAACAGCCTCCTTGAGGGAAGAGAGGGGCTGAGGACCCCCAGTGCTCAGGAGCATAAACAAACTGAAAGCAGGTTCTCGTGGCCGGGGTCAGAAGCGGGTGGCCCATCCCTCAGGAGCCACGATGGACGCGGTGTGTCCCTGGGGCTCAGTTGCCTTCCCATTGGCCGCCTCCTCCTTCCTGCCGCTCTGGACCTGCCCTGGGGTTCCCGTGGGGGAGGCCGCCCTTGCTGTGCGAGGCCCCACCTGATTCTAAAAAGGGATCTTTTTGTCACTTCGTCTGCCCCCTTCCCTCCTCAGTCCTCTCTCCCTTGCCTTATTGGCTGGGTGTCTCCCAGGGTCCAGATTCTGTGCCAGTTGAAGAAGAAATGGCGAAGTGATTATCTTTGTCCTGAAAGGGCCTCTGAGTCTCGTGAGAGTGAGTGGACCTGGGAGGGAAACAGACATAGGAGCGGGGAGAGCTTCCTGGGCCCTGGGCAGGGCAGGGCCTGCTCATAGGTCCCATGTTAGGATAGGGTGGCATGGGGCAAACAGAGCCACTTTTGGATCCCATCCTAGCTTCAGAGTCCATCCAGTAGAGCCCCCCATCTTAGGCAGAGGGGGATCAGGTCCAGTGAATCTCCTCCTTTCCCCCTCAGCCAATCCTCCCTGGGGTGTCTCTGGGTGTCCAGTCACCACAGCGCTCCACCCCTGGGCAGGTCTTGTGGCGAGTTCTTCCTGCTTAAGATGGCACCACAGTACCCTGTGAAGTAGGGCTCTCAGGCTAGTCCCTGCCCTCGATTCTGGCCTCTGAGTCCTTCTTGAGGTGGGACCCGCTCTTCTGCCTCCATTTGCCCTGTGTCACTCCAGTGTCTCTTGATAGCAGTCTTATCACTGGGTTTAGACTGCAGTTACCGCACTCATCTGCATCCTGAGAACCATCCACTTCTCTGAGCCTACGTCTAGCCCGTCCCACCCAAAGACCCTTTCACACGCCTTTTCCTCACAGACGTTTCTTCCATGCACGCCTTACACACGAACCTGTGACGGTGAGCTGGATGCTGTCGTCACCCTGTGGAACCACGCACGTGATCGTCCGGCTCCACCCAGCACGTTGTCTTCAGACTGTTAGGACACTCTACAGGCCAGCCCCAGGAGCGAGTGTTCCTCAAGTTATTTATTCGCAGCTTAATCTGTTGTAGAAACAAAGGTCTGCCGTTCCTAAAGGGCTCTGCATGTAGGAATTGTTTGTGTGTGTATATTGCTGGGCTGGAGATAGCCGCCTTTAAGACATAATATGCTGTACATGTTCGTGACTTCCTTGCTTATTAGGCCTTCCTCTGCTCAGGCCCTTCCTGAAACTATTTTCTGTGTGTTCGGCTCTGTTACCAGCTCTTCTCTTTTTGGAGGGCCTCATTTCTAGGTTTTTAGAAGTTCATATTTATAGGCAGGCGTGATGGCTCAGGCCTGTAATCCCAGCACTTTGGGAGGCAGAGGTAGGCAGATCGCTTGAGCCCAGGAGTTCAAGACCATCCTGGCCAACATGGTGAAACCCCATCTCTACTAAAAATACAAAAATTAGCTGGGCATGGTGGTGGATGCCTGTAATCCCAGCTGCTCAGGAGGCTGAGGCAGGAGAATCACTTGAGCCTTGGAGGTGGAGGCTGTAGTGAGCTGAGATTGCACCACTGCACTGTAACCTGGGCAACAGAGCAAGACTGCGTCTCAAAAAAAAAAAAAAGAAAAAGAAGTTCATTTTTATGACCTAATATCTAGGATCATAGCACTGTTTCAGCTTTAGTTATGTTTACCCATTCAGTGTTACCCCATGATGCTTAGACTGAGATGAAAGTATGTACACTCATACTTTAGAAACTTCTATGAGGTCGCTGTAGGTGTTTTTCTGAGTCTTCCATGTGACTTAATCTTTGATATTTTAGGAAAATGATAGTCTCGTCTAGACCGTTTTAATAACTCTGGACAAATATATGCTAGGTCGTCATTATGAAACTCTCATATCCGAGTTTATCTGCAGGGACCGTTATTTTTAGATCACAAAAATAGACACATTGAAGTGATTGCGGAGGAATACAGACACTCCTACTGCAGAATTTTAAGTCTTTTCTATTTTTATAACAAAAGGTTGTAATTACCGTCTGGCAGAAAGGACTGTGCAGGAAGACTCAGCCGGGTAAAATGAACATAAGAGAGGAACTAATATTGCCTTTCTTGTCATGCCAGGCAATTTATAAAGACCTTTAACCCTGAAAAGGCCGTGGCTGTGGTTATCAGTTTTTGAGTTAACACTTTAATGTCCATGTTCTCAGATTCCTCTGTCCCATGCAGTGGCACGTCACTATTTTAGTCCTTGGTTAGAGATTTTCTGCTAAAATAGTACCATTGTATCAGTTAGATTTGGAAGCATCTAATTTTCTATGAGGATTTGATTTCTCTTTTCACAGACCGTTTTGGTTGTGTTGGTTGTGGCACTTTCTTCAGTACAGAGTAGGGGACAGAGGGTGTGTGTGGACAGTTCCCGTAGGACTTGGGTCACTGGCTCCTGCACAGGGGCTTGGAGGAGCCTGCAGATGGTCTCATGTCCCCAGAAGGAGTGCGAGGCTTAGTGGCAGTACTGTGCTGGGATGAGCGCGCCCTTCCCTCCGCTCTGCCACTCACCGGCTCTAGGGCCTGTCTCTGCTTCCATTTCCCCCTCTATCCCCGGATGACTGTGAGATGAAGTCAGCACCCAGGATGTGGGAAGTGCTGTGAAAAGCATCGAGTGCTCCGCTTGGCCCTCGTGTGTCTTCGTATAGACCCCAGAGCACCAGGACCCTAGTCCCGTGCTTGTTGCTCCCCTCACATCCACGTCCTGCACTAGGGGAATTTCTGAACCCCAGGTTCTCTAAAGGAGAAAATGCCAAATCAACATTGCTTCTTCTCTTTAAAAGACAGGACAAAACAAAAACTTCATAATCCAAGGGTTCTGGGAATGGTTTAAGGAAAAAAAGAAATTTTTCCATAAGGTTTCAGAAGTCCAGTCCTTTTGAATCAGTCTGCAGGCTTATGTTGGGTTTGTGTATGTGTGTGTGTGTTGGGGGGTGCATGCCTTGTTGATAACAACTGCAGTCTGTGTGCAGAATGTTGGAGTACCATGCTATGCTAAATGCTATACTATTAATGAATGACATCTCACTGTGCTAAAAGCTGCTGTTTTCTGTGTCTAAGTCACTAACCACAAAGCTATGTGTGTTGCAGTGGGAACCGGAAGACGGCTTTCCTGCTTCCTGCAGCAGAGGCTTGGGAGAAGAGGTGCTTTATGATAACGCAGGCCTGTACGATAACTTGCCGCCTCCGCAAATCTTTGCCCGCTACTCTTCTGCTGACAGAAAGGCCTCTAGGCTGTCTGCTGACAAGCTGTCCTCTAACCATTACAAATACCCCGCCTCCGCTCAGTCTGTCACTAATACCTCTTCTGTGGGGAGGGCGTCTCTCGGGCTCAACTCGCAGGTACGGCATCTTCTTCTGTAAGATTCTAGAACCACCTTCAAGTCACATTGCTCCAACAGAGTTTTGCAGCTTGTAGTAAATGGGACTCATCAAAGGCAAAGCGTAATGGGTTTTTTTTTTTTTTTCCCCTCAACTAGAATATAATTTGCAGCCTGACTACCAAGGAACTGATGAGATATTTCTAACGAGCTCATGGTTTATCTGAGCACTGTGTTTCTTTGCCCACATCTGGCTCTCTTTCTGTTCTTGGAAAATTCCCCAGTGAAATTTTGTGAATTATGTCAACTAAAGGAAGATAATTTAAAAGAAACGGGTAGTAAAACCTTCCAGAAGATTCTTGAACGGCCAGTTTCTTTAGCATGTTTCCATTACACGTAATGAGGAAGGGTTGACTCTGTGTAGTCATTGCTTTTGATCTTTAACCATGAAATAGATTATTCAGAGTACGGTAGTGTTTCTCCATGACAAGTCTAAAGGTATACTCTCCAAAACTAGACAATGATAATAAGGACTTTTGATGACCATTGAACAATAATAACCATGATGTTGAACTGTTGTCCATTGCACACCCTGTATTTATGACAAACAGTAACATTTCAGAGTAATTTTGTAGTGTTAGGCCTTTAAAAAAAAAAAAAAAAAAAAGATGAAGTCTCACTATGTTGCCCAGGCAGGACTTGAACTGTAGGCTCAAGTGATCCTCCTGCCTTGGCCTCCCAAGTAGCTGGGACAACAGATACATGCCACTGTGCCCGGCGTATACATGTTTAACCTAAGGATTTTTTATGCTTTGCCTAAAGACCTAAGCCCATATGTAAGAATATGAACATACAGCAGATGGGCATGTTTTAGGTCTTTGTTTTTTCCTCCATTCTTTGGAAAGTCTTAAGAAAATAATGAACCAGATAAAATTGTAGAATTGTAGATAGTAGTGACTGAGAACACTAACTCCCAATAGGTCGGCTTCATCAAAAGTCAGATGCGCAGGTTGGTGTTGGTTTTTGATTTTTCATGATGGTTGTTCAGATCCCATCCCTGGGAATTCCCATTCAGTGAGTCTGAGGGGCCCTGAGCCAAGTGTAGTTGGGGGGCAGGGGTAGGGGGAGCCGTTGGCCTCTTTTGAGGACTTAATGCCAAAAAGTTGGCAGGTTATGTGTTGTATTTACTGAGTGAATGTGTATCTGTCTACGTTTCTACCTGTCTTTTTATTGGCATTAGAGTCGCCTTAGGTAAACCCTGCCGCAGTTGGCCATCTTGCACACTTGGATTGTGCCTACATGGGTTGGGAATCATTCGATGTACGGTTCCCATGTGGGGTTTTTGTTATTATTGCTCCCTTTTGTTTTTGTTGAAATAGGAAACACTTTTGCAAGTTAAATTCCATGACCTCTGGGTTTCCTGTCCTCATTTGGTCATTTTAATGGGAGCCTATTGCTTACTGGCGAGACCTTGCACTTTTCTGAGCACTTACGTGCCATATGCTTCATCCGTGTATGGCACACCATCTGATCTTCTTAGGAACCCTGTGGGGAGATATCTCTTCACATTTTTAAATGATCAAATGGGGGCTCCGAAAGTTTAAAGAACTTGCTCAACATCTCCTAAATGACAGAGCCAGAATTTGGAGCTAGATCTCTCTGCCTCCCAAAAACTGAGGCCTGCAACAGAAGGAAACGTATCATGGAAAAAAGCATGGGCGTGGATGCTGGAGTGAGCCTTTGCCGTCGTGCTGAGTTAATCACACAACTAAGCTACACGTAAGGTCACTTCAGCAAAATGCAAAACGTGTTGGCCTGTATCAGTCTCAGGGGTAGAGTACTGTTTCCCTGTTTCAGAAACCTGTAGTTAGTGGAAGTTTAGTTTCCCTATTATTGCTGCTGTGTCTGTGTTATGCTTCTTTTGCTTCCTTCCACGGACTCCATCAGCAAGTAAGAAGGCGGTCACTTACCCCATTAGGATGTCACTCAGTGTCAAAGCACTTGGAGCAGCAGAACTCACACTGCAGGGTCGTGCTCCTCTCCTAAAAGGCATCCCACTGAAATAAAAGCTGTTTATCCTCAGAAACACACACTCCTCCTCTGAGCTGAGTGCTCTGGGGTACAGCTGCCTGTGCCAGCTTGGTTAGCATTTGCGATCTGCCAGTAGAAAGGGGTCACTTCCGCAGCATTCCAGCGGATCACATCCTACAGAGCCTCTGCCACACCCTCCTTAGCCATTCCTCAGAATCCCAGCAGCCCAGTGTTTGGAAACCATCTTGGTTTTCTTTTTTTTTTTTTTTTTTTTTTTTTGTTTTTTTTGAGACGGAGTCTGGCTCTGTCGCCCAGGCTGGAGTGCAGTGGCCGGATCTCAGCTCACTGCAAGCTCCGCCTCCCGGGTTTACGCCATTCTCCTGCCTCAGCCTCCCGAGTAGCTGGGACTACAGGTGCCCGCCACCTCGCCTGGCTAGTTTTTTTTTGTATTTTTTAGTAGAGATGGGGTTTCACCGTGATAGCCAGGATGGTCTCGATCTCCTGACCTCGTGATCCGCCCGTCTCGGCCTCCCAAAGTGCTAGGATTACAGGCTTGAGCCACCGCGCCTGGCCTACCATCTTGGTTTTCTTTCACATTCATTTTTTTCCGCGTCGATACTAGTTTCTCTAATACTTAGAGTCAGAGACTGAAAGAAACGACTGCAGGAAAAAAAAAAAGACCAAGATTTGTTCGACTGTGTGTTTATTTTTCATGTTCTTATATGTTTATTTCAACAGCTCAAGGGTAAAAAGCCCCCCGTGGCATCTAATGGGGTCACAGGAAAAGGGAAGACTCTGAGCAGTCAGCCAAAAAAAGCGGATCCTGCGGCTGGTGTGAAAAGGACAGCTTCGAGTAAGTATACCATCGGATGTCTTGCATTCTGGCTTCAAGTGCACTTGGTGGAGCCGGGCCTGTCTGAGCCTGCCCACCAGTGAGTGCCAGCTTGGGGTCAGCTGGAGAGACGGAGCGATGGGCACTGTCATCCTTCCTCATCGGCCATGTGGAAGGACAGTGGCGAATTCAACCCAGCTTTTCTGACCGTGCTTGTAAATTGAAGCCCAGAACTGGTTTGCTGCCTGTGAGATTGACTCAGCATTTTAAAATAGGAGGCAGTTGTGAGTGCAGGTTGCTTGCAGCTCCAGGTAGCCCTGGACTCCAGGTCAGGAGACCTCAGCTCTGGTCCCTGATCTGTGGTTGACAAGCCGTGCAAACTCTAAACTCAGCATCTTTTTCTGTCAGACATAGACACGTGGCTCCCGTGGTTGGCGCAGCTGGGATAACTGAGGTAGTACACGGACCTCAAGGTACCAGAGCAGTACGAGGAGTTCTGAGGAATGGTTAGTCCTGCGGTGCCTGTGTCCACAGCAAGCCATTCTTATGCAATCCGGTTTACTAAACACAGCCACTTTGTAAGCACAGGCATTATCCTTTACCCCATCATAGAAATGAGAAAAGAATAACCAGGAGAGTAAGCAGCTCTCCCGAGGGCTCACAGCTGGTACATCACAGAGCCAGAGTGGGTGCCAGGCTTTCAAACTCCACGTCCAGCCGAAAATAGATTGGGCAGAGAAGCATTAAGATACGAGAGACTCAGCTGCCTGGACCCAGCACCTTCTTCCCTTGCCTCCACTAGATCCATCTGGGGTGATATGGCATCTCTTAAGTGTTTGTATTTGCATTAGTCCTCATTATGTTGGATGTCTAATCAGGGAGCCAGCCAGGCAGCATTTTTTCACTCAAGGGACTCAAAGATACACTAAAGTAGTTGCTGTCTGGCAGCTTCAGTCCAACAGATCCACACATGCAGACAAGCAAGTGGTAGGGCTACAGTGTGGGGATTTACAGGTGAGGGCCTCTTGAGTCCATCTGGGCATGTCCAGGAAAATTTCCCAGAGGAAGAAGGTGGGAGTTAGGTGCAGATGTTGAGTTTGATGTGGTTACATGCCATCGCCCCTTGGGATTTGTACCCGAGATTTTCGACTCTGGATCTGTGCAACTGGTAGACCAGTCTCTGTGCTAATGAAGATGAGTCTGGCTAGCCCCAGCTGGTAACCCCCACGCCAGCTGCCGAAGAGAGAGGCTCTCATACCGGCACGTGCCGACATCCCTTTGCCCTGTGGTTCTGGTTTTGGAGTCAGAGTATCCACATAGGGGAATGGAGAGGCTGGCAGTGTCCTTGGCCATGTTTGTGGACGAGGCTTGGAATCGCTCCGCAGGACCAGGCGGCGTCTTGCCCCGAGGAAGTGTGTACATCCCTGACCTAAGCTTTTCTCCACCTCTGTTTCACCCAACATGCATGTTGACCAGATAGGTTGGAGCCAGTTGGGCCAAAGCCTCCCTCCTACCCCCATTTGTTTAATGTACTAACTTCCTTTGACCTTATCTGGCAAATCTTATTTCCTGAATGTGTTGGGTGTATTTACTTTCACCTCTTTTCGTGTTGTTTCTTTGGGGAGGGGCAGATGGGGGAGAGGAGCAGCTCACACCCAGAAAGGTTTATTAAAAGCAAAATCCGAATCCCACGGAGTCTCATTCGCCATGGTGTTTCTCTGTCAGTACCTGTGCTGACTTCATTTTCTAGATGATTTATTCCTTTATTTTATGAGACCTTCTGTAGGGAGTTTTTATTAACTTTGGTGACATCTAATGGTGACAAAAGAGAAAAATAATGGCATTCCGTGTTTTTGCTGAATCCAGCCACTTGCATTATAGATTAGGTGAGATTACATGGGGACCAAAAGATGTGGAGATTTATAGGTTACTGCATTGCGTTTGTTGGGAAAACAGCTTAGTTTAGAAATAAGTGAGTAGAGTTTGGACTTGGCCCTGTTTGCAAAATATGTCGTTATTTTAGCTGCGAACAGTGATCCTTTCGTTTCAGGTTGTTGAGTGCTTTGCCTCTCCTCAGGCTGCTGACCCTTTTGCTGTCATTCTATGTGTTTCTTTTGGTTAGGGGAAAATTGACTGGGGAGTGATCACTTTTTATACCTTCATAAATGCAGTATTTCATTGAAATCGTGATGGCTTACATTGCAAGAATTGGCAAATCCAGCATTTAGGACAGGTGCTAGAAATGGCTCCCTGCTGTCCCTGAGAGGACAAGGCTCTGGGAATCACTTATCGCCGATATGGTAAGAATTGTCAGTCAGTGTCCACTACGTCAGGCATCATGTTATTTTGTTAGATTTTTTTCAGATATATGTTTCTGATTTAAAACATACACACACACATCTCATTTAAAACATGCACATGTGCACACTCACACACGCACATGTACACATGCATGCACACACACAGGATTCCTTCTCGTTTCTGCTTTAGAGAGGGTGAAGCTGAGCTTCTCCAGAGGTTGCTTGCAGAGTCATGTAGCAAGGGAGGGTGGAGCGTGGGCTTCTAGCCACCTCCCTGAGTCCAGTGTTTTTGTTCTTAACCATCATGCCACCCCCGTGGCTTCCACCTGAAGTAGTTTCTAGCCTTGCGAGGGAGTCAGACGCGTGGGGTGTGCGGTCAGGAAGGCCTGGGAGTTGCCATCAGGTGTGAGTGATTGTTAGAAGCGACTGGGAGATCTCGGAAGCTTTGAAATCGGTGATCCTCCATCTGAGTTTTGTTAGAACCTTCATTTCTTCCATGTGTCTTAACAAAGAGGTGTTGTCCTAAATTACTGTTATTAAAAGGCCCACATAAGAAGAGGAAGAGAGCGTGGGGCCAGGTTTTGAAAGCCGTTTTCACGGGTGGTGTAATGTTGCCAAGTCTGTGAATTTTCCCTTCAGCTAGTTTCCTCTTCATTTATTCATTTTATGAAATAAGCATTTATGTATTGCCCATTTTTGTGTGTGTTCTAAGTGCTTTATAAATATTTAATCCTTGCAACCACTCAGTGCATTACTATCCCCATTTCACAGATAAGGGAAACTGAGGCACAGAGGGATTTCGTGCCCTGTTCCAGGTCATGCAGCTACACATACAAGCTGGGACTCCTTCCTAGACGGTCAGGCTCCAGATACTGCTCCTGGCTGCCTCTTCATGTATCTGCTGTTCATTTAGTCACTAAACAAGCATTTATTGTGCCACACTCCGTGCCAGGTGCTGATCTCAGTGCTGGGGGTGTAGCAGCAATTCAGATGAATTCAGAGCCAGGCAGATGACATGACCGTAAGGAACAGATACTGCAGGGTTATGGAGGTGTTTGAAGACGGTAGAGAAGGAAGCGGATTTCAGACATTATTTTTGATAGTAATAGACTCCTGTGTCTGTTATAAAATGTTCACACTCCACCTTGTTGAGATTAATTATAAGCCATGTGCCTCAAAGGGAAGTGAGTTAAAGGAATCTCCTAATATTCTGTTTCTGTTTTTAAAAATTTGATTCAAAGAATATTGGAGAATTTGAACTAGTCGCTTTTCTGCTTAGTTCAAACCAGCCCTGTCCTTTTTCTTACTGAATTAGCACAGTAACTGGCTTTGTGTTTGTTTACTGAGTTGGCTGATTAAACAGGCTTTTTGAGTTCCCACATTGTCTGCTTGAATAAACCTAATGTTTTTTGACATGGGGTCTCACTGTCATCCAGGCTGGAGCACAGTGGCAGAATCACAGCTCACTGCAGCCTCAAACTCCCCGGCTCAAGCGACTCTCCCACCTCAGCCTCCTGAGTAGCTGGGACTACAGGCATGTGCCACCACGCCTGGCTAATTTTGTATTTTTTGTAGAGAAAGGATCATCCCATGTTTCCCAGGCTAGTAAACCTAATTTTTAATTGCTGCTTTTTTTTCTTCTCAAGATGCTGCCCAGTACAAGTATGGCAAGAACCGGGTAGAAGCAGATGCCAAGCGGCTACAGACCAAAGAAGAGGAGCTGCTGAAGAGGAAAGAGGCCCTGCGGAATAGGCTGGCCCAGCTCCGCAAGGAAAGAAAAGACCTTCGAGCGGCCATTGAAGTGAATGCAGGTATGAAGGATGCGGGTGACTGCCCAGGGTGCATGTTTGTATTGGAGACTGGAGATTTCATTCTGCTTTGCTCAAAGGACCTGTTGCTCACCAAGGCTGCCATTTTATTTAGTAAGAGTAGGTTATTTATTTGGTAAGAGTGAGTTATTTGGTAAGAATGGGTGGGTTGGTGAGAGTGGGTTAGTTGGTAAGAGTGGGTAAGTGGGTTAGTGGGTTAGTAAGTGGGTTAGTTGGTGAGAGTGGGTTAGTGGGTGAGAGTGAGTTAGTAAGAATGGGTTAGTAAGAGTGGGTGATTTGGTGAGAGTGAGTTGGTAAGAGTGGGTTAGTGGGTGAGAGTGGGTTATTTGGTGAGAGTGGGCTGGTGGGTGAGAGTGGGTTAGTTGGAGAGAGTGGGTTAGTAAGTGGGTTAGTTGGTGAGAGTGGGTTAGTGGGTGAGAGTAAGAGTGGGTGATTTGGTAAGAGTGGGTTAGTTGGTGAGTGTGGGTTATTTGGTAAGAGTGGGTTAGAGTGGGTTATTTGGTGAGAATGGGTTGGTGAGAGTGGGCTAGTGGGAGAGAGTGGGTTAGTAAGTGGGTTAGTTGGTGAGAGTGGGTTAGTGGGTGAGAGTAAGAGTGGGTGATTTGGTGAGTGTGAGTTGGTAAGAGTGGGTTAGTTGGTGAGTGTGGATTATTTGGTAAGAGTGGGTTAGAGTGGGTTAGTTGGTGAGTGGGTTAGCAAGAGTGGGTTAGTTGGTGAGTGGGCTAGTGGGTGAGAGTGGGTTAGTTGGTGAGTGGGTAAGAGTGGGTTAGTGGGTGAGAGTGGGTTAGCGGGTAAGAGTGGGTTAGTAAGAGTGGATTAGTTGGTGTGAGTGGGTTAGTGGGTGAGAGTGGGTTAGTTAGTAAGAGTGGGTAAGAGTGGGTTAGTTGGTGTGAATGGGTTATTTGGTGACAGCGATTTAGTAAGAGTGGGTTAGTTGGTGAAAGTGGGTTAATTAGTAAGAGTGGGTTAAGAGTGGGTTAGTGGGTGAGAGTGGTTTAGTAAGAGTGGGTGTGAGTGGGTTAGTTGGTAAGAGTGGGTTAGTAAGAGTGGGTTAGTTGTGAGTGGGTTAGTGGGTGAGAGTGGATTATTTGGTGAGAGTAAGAGTGGGTTAGTTGGTGTGAGTGGGTGAGTGGGAGTGGGTTAGTGATTTGGTGAGAGTGGGCTAGTAAGAGTGGGTTAGTTGAAGTGGGTTAATTAGTAAGAGTGGCTTAGTAAGAGTGGGTCAGTGGGTGAGAGTGGGTTACTTGGTGTGAGTGGGTGAGAGTGGGTTAGTAAGAGTGGGTTGGTGTGAGTGCTTTACTTGGTGAGAGTGGGTTAGTGGGTTATTTGGTGTGAGTGGGTTAGTTGGTAAGAGTGGATTACTTGGTGTGAGTGGGTGAGAGTGGGTTAGTGGGTTATTTGGTAAGAGTGGGTTAGTAAGAGCGGGTTAGTTGGTGTGAGTGGGTTAGTGAGTGAGAGTGGGTGGGAGTGGGTGAGTTGGTGTGAGTGGGTGAGTTGGTGTGAGTGGGTTAGTGGATGAGAGTGGGTTATTTGGTGTGAGTGGGTGGGAGTGCGTGAGAGTGGGTGACTGGGTGGCAGTGGGTGAGTTGGTGAGAGTGGGTTAGTTGATGTGAATGGGTTAGTGGGTTATTTGGTGAGAGTGGGTTAATAAGAGTGGGTGAGTGGGTCAATTGGTGAGAGTGGGTTAGTGGGTTATTTGGTAAGAGTGGGTTAGTAAGAGTGGGCTAGTGGGTGAGAGTGAGAGTGGGTTAGTGGGTAAGAGTGGGTTAGTTGGTGAAAGTGGGTTAATAAGAGTGGGTTAGTTGGTGTGAGTGGGTTAGTGGGTTATTTGGTGAGAGTAAGAGTGGGTTAGTGGGTGAGAGTGGGTTAGTAAGAATGGGTTATTTGGTGAGAGTGGGTTAGTGGATGAGAGTGGGCTTGTAAGAGTGGGTTAGTTGGTGTGAGTGGGTTGGTTGGTGTGAGTGCTTTTAGTTGGTGAGAGTGGGTTAGTGGGTTATTTGGTGAGAGTGGGTAAGAGTGGGTTACTTGGTTTGAGTGGGTGAGAGTGGGTTAGTTGGTGAGAGTGGGTAAGTGGGTGGGAATGGGTTGGTGAGAGTGGGTTAGTAAGTGGGTTAGTGGGTATGAGTGGGTTAGGCGGTGAGAGTAGGTTAGTGGGTGTGAGTGGGTCAGTTGGTGAGAGTGGGTTAGTAAGGGTGGGTTAGTGGGTGAGAGTGGGTTAGTAAGTGGGTTAGTGGGTGAGAGTGGGTAAGAGTGGGTTAGCGGGTTAGCGGGTTAGAGTGGGTTAGTAAGAGTGGGTGAGAGTGGGTTAGTGGGTGAGAGTGGGTAAGAGTGGGTTAGCAGGTGAGAGTGGGTTAGTAAGAGTGGGTGAGAGTGGGTTAGTGGGTGAGGGTGGGTTAGTTGGTAAGGGTGGGTTAGTAAGAATGGGTTAGTGTGTGTGAGTGGGTTAGCGGGTGAGAGTGGGTTAGCGGGTGAGAGTGGGTTAGTGGGTGAGAGTGGGTTAGAGTGGGTTAGTGGGTGAGAGTGGGTTAGTGGGTGAGGGTGGGTTAGTAAGAGTGGGTTAGTGTTCCAAGCCTGCAGGATAGTGAAGATGCAGGAAGGCCAGGGGTGCTTTTGGCTTTGAAAAAGAGAACCTCGCCTGCTGGCCAGCACCAGCCCAGGCCCTGGGCACAAGTCTGTTCACCTCTTAGGATTGATGTTGTCATCTGTCCAGTGGGTGCGTCTTAGGTCACTGCAGCAAACCTCAAATAAAATAAGTGAACGTTCCTTAAAGAAACGTGTGCCATGTCCAGTAGAGATGCCAGCTGTGCTACTGTTCATTGCCTCGGGGGCAAATAAGATGACTGAGGGATCGGTGGAGCGTTAGGGAAGGACGGGGTTCACACCCCAATGCAGTGGCAGCTTCAGGAACTGTGGAGTTTAGGGTCTACGTTTCAAAATGAGTACATTGAGTCCCAGAGCCAGGAGCTCCCAGCCTTGGTGAGAATCAGCGTCTCCTGTTGCCTGGTCCGAGTCCTCACAGCTGCAGCAAAGGGAAGTGGCTGGAGAAGGACTCTGCTCCCTTAGAGAACTGCTGAATTTAAATTTTGCAACGAGGACCGAAGTCAGGGGAGCTCAACCTCAGACATTTTGTGGAAGTTCTTTTCGGGGAGCAGGTGCCTTCTCTGTTGTTTGGAGAGCCTGTGCCGGCCACGGGAGTAAGGGCGTTTCTGGGGATTCCAGGCAGGAAGCCACAGGCGATTCTGGAGGAGAAGCTGAAGCAGCTGGAGGAGGAGTGCCGGCAGAAGGAGGCGGAGCGCGTCAGCCTGGAGCTGGAGCTGACGGAGGTCAAGGAGAGCCTGAAGAAAGCACTGGCGGGCGGAGTCACCCTGGGGCTGGCCATCGAGCCCAAGTCAGGAACATCGAATCCACAGGTGTGTGTCCTTCTGGCTCACCTTGGAGGCTGGCGCGGCCTCGCATGACCGAGAGCCGGTGCACCCAGAGAGAATGTGGAGTGGCTCTGGGGCGTAGCTTGCTTGTGGCCCCTTAGCCTGCCCAGCAGAAGACAGTTCATGTGTTAGCATCAGACACTTTCATCAGCCTTTCTTACCTCTCGCTGAAATGTTAAAAGGCATGGAAACACTGAGTCTGTGCCTTTCCCCTTTGCACCATCTGTTTAGAATAGATCCAGTCCTCATGTCTCTTCTGAACCGGGTCCTAATTTGACACCGGTTCATTAGGTAGCCAGTCCTTATAGATCGTCGAGCATGTCTGAGAGTTAAGCCAGGTGCTGGGGAAACTGAAGTGAATGGCGCGGTCTGTGTCCTCTTAGAATCGAACAGAACAAAGCGGTCTCTTCCCTCGTGAGTCTTCCCCGTCCCTGGTTCCTCTTCACTGGTTCGGCGAGGTCGCTGAGAACTTAGATGTCTTCTCCACTTGGTCATTCTGTTGAGTCTCCTGTCTTGTGAGTTGGATGCCGTCACTTCCACTGAGTGAGGGAGGCACTGGGCCCAGAGGAGTAAACATACCTGCAGGGCAGACAGAACAGGCAGCCGGTGAGGGACAGCTGGACTTCAGCCCCTGTCCCAGCCAAAACACCGCGGGCGCCCCTGGGTCTCCACCCACTGCATCCTGAATGCTTCCCTTCTAGGTCCTTCTTTCCCAACCCCTTGGTAAAACGCTGAGCCTGGTTGAACCCACCGCTGCTCCTTGGGTGGGTTTGTGGGAAAGACTGACACATTTATGGGTTGACAACAGCCCTGAGTTTCAGTCACCTGCTGGCCCCTGCCGGGCACCCCCCGTACGGCCTGCTCTTCCTTACTCTCCCCTTCTCTTCCGAGCCCCCCATCCCCGCACCAGTCTCCTGTGGCACCCCAGCCATCACCTCTAACCCAGAGGACAACCTCCCTCCTGCCTGCAGAGCTGAGCAAGCAGCGAGGTCACTGCTCTGTCCTCAAACCACAAACCCAGCCACTCGTGCACTGTTCTTTCGGGTGTTCAAGAGGCGGCTCTGGGGTCACACAGACCAGGGCTTAAAATCACTGGACTTCTCTAGGCCCTGAGTTTTTCATCTGTAAAATGGAGAAAATAATAATGGCCGCTGCACAGGACTGTGTGTGCAGAGGCTTTTGGCACAGTGCTCACCGGAGCACCTGTGTTCGTTCACGTCTTCCCAAACGTATACATGCCTGCACTCATTCATTCCACTCATCCAACAATTGCTTGTTGATATCATTGTATACATTATGTATTACATAAAATCATATAAATTCAACAATTATTTATATATTATATATGAAATACAATTATTTATGCAAGATACATACTATGTAATATAGAAAGGTGTGTGTGTACACACATACGCATATGCTGTGATCCTTCTTGAACTCCTGGGCTCAAGTGCTCCTCCCACCTCATCTCTTGAGTCGCTGTGGTTACTGGCGGGGGCCACCGTGCCCAGCCCATGTTCTGTTCTCCCTCTGTGTGCTACAAACTACTCCAGGCCTGCAGCTGTGAACAAGATAGGTGAGAATCCCCGTTTCATGGAACTTATGTTCTCATGAGGGAGGCAAACCAATAAAGTACTTTGGTGTCAGATGCGGACAGATCTGTGACAACAGTGAAGCAGGGCTGAGGAGGAGGGGTGCAGGGGGAATTGGAATCCAAGGACCAGGAGGTGCCTTGGGTGTCCCTAGCCCCTCATCCAGCAGAAATGGGGACAAGAGCATAGTGGGGTCAGGTGCAGTGAGGGTGGCGGTGAAGCTGTGGGCATTGGCTGGGAGAGGGCAGGGGTCTTCACCTGCTTCATGGAGCCCTGTGCCCCTCCATCTGTGGTGATCTGAGGCAGGAGTACACACAGTCCCCTGTGCTGCTTGTCCTGTGTCCTGCATGGAGGGTGGTGGCAGTGCAGGATGCTCTGAGGAGCTGTCCCACCCCTGTCCTCTGGTCCTGTTTGAATGGAGGGGCTGGGCTTCCTGGACTCTGGTCAGTGCCTCGATCCGACCCTTCCTGACTTCCAGACACCTGGGAGGAGCCTTCTCCTGTATCTTCAGCTTTTCTGTCAGCTTCTTCCAAGCATTTAAGGATTCTCTAGTTGAATCCATCCTTAAAAAAAGAAGGTTCCGCCTGGCCTCCTGCTCGCCCTGGCGACTGTCCCCTTCCCCTGTGTTCTTGCCTTTCCTTCCAAGGTGAGCTTTGGAAGCAGTTGTCCATGCTTGCAGTGTCCTCTGCCCCCCGACACCTCCACTTTCCGAGTGTGGCTTCTCATTGCACCTGCTTTCGTCATGGTGACCCCCGGCATTCCCCTCCAGCAGACATGTTAGTCCTCACTCCCCGATTCCGGTGCCCTTCGGCACAGCTGCCCACTGTCTTCTGTGGTGGCTCCACGTTCTTCCACCCCCATCACCCGAGCTTCCCTCGGGCCCCTTTTCCTGCTCCTGCCTCGCCACCCCCCTCACTTTTCCTTTGGCCCAAGTATCCTTTGGGGGCCTGGGCCTGGCTTGCCACCTCCGCTTCCCCCGTCCCAGTCCACCGTGCTTTGCGACTTCCCCTCTCTTTTGAGGGCGGATGTCGTTGGTGCCGTCCTCTGTCCCAGCCCCTGGGGAAGCACTCTGCACCGCTGCTGCTCAGACTATGTCCTCGGGAGAGTGGCTTGTTCGGTGGACCCCTCTCGAGATGCAGGTCTTCGGGTCACCTGCCCCTTTTACTCACAGCCTGGCCTGGCCTCTGCCCGACAGAGATGTCCTCATCATCATTCCATTGTGTTCACTCACCACTACCCAGGCTTCCTCCCTGGCAGCCAGGGACTGCCACCGCGTAAGTCAAGTTGGCTGCCTGAGGGTTGTGGTCAGTAAAGCCCACAGGGGACCCTGAGCTGCCCATTTTCACGGTAATTGAAACACTGTTCTAAAACAGCGTGCCATATACCCTGAGCAATATTTTTTACATAACACATTTTGGCAGGAATCCTAGGAAGCGTCTCTTCCTTGGAGACTTCATTTGAGAGAAGGCTCAGCAGACTGTGGCATTTTTTTCCCAGAGAGCAGTTTGGGATCCCATATGGAAGAGCCAGCGATGGGGGCCTTGGCAGCTCAGGACACATGTTGTTCTATTTTGAGTCTTCCTGAACACCTCCTCCTTTGGCACATGGAAGCTGCCGTAAACACTCGGAAGGCCTCTGTGCTGATGGAGCCTGCTTTTCTCCTGCGAGCCCCACCCCGTGGGGCTGCATCCCGGGAGCCAGTTCTGCCCCGAGTGCCGGCGCTTTCTGCGACTTCAACATCTCTAGGACACTCACCCCAGAAAAGCTCTGAAAACCATAAAGCCCTGCACAAAGGGACTGACTAGCCTGCGTGGAAGAGCCTCACTTTGAGTGCAAAAGATTCAGGCAGGAATCCCACCCTCACCGCTTCCCAGGCATGGCTGGGAGTCGGAGCCCCCCTTGGAGCCTCCTCCAGCCCCTCAGAGCCTCTGCCCCCTGGCTGTGAACGTTGGGAGGGGCTCTGGGGGTGAGGCACTGACTGCCTGGCAGTCCTTCCTGCTGCTGCGATTTTTGCCCATTTCCAGAACTTACTTCTTCCTTGAAATAAATCATTTTCCTGCTGGATAATACCAGTGGCCTAGAAACCACTCCTCACATGGGGTTCTCTCTCTGTTAAGTCTCCAGTGTTCAGGCACCGGACCCTGGAGAACTCGCCTATCTCCAGCTGTGACACCAGTGACACCGAGGGCCCCGTGCCGGTGAACAGCGCGGCTGTCCTGAAGAAAAGCCAGGTGGCCCCGGGCAGCTCCCCCTGCCGAGGACATGTGCTGCGGAAGGCCAAGGTGAGCCCTGATTTCTGGGGGCACTGGTCTGGGGGTGTCGGGGTTCTTTAACCTCCCAGCATTCTCAGGTGTGAATAGGGAGCCTATTCTTCTTCTACTCCATCCACTTGGCACTCAGCCTTCAGTAGACATCTTGGAATGGGTGCTTATCGAGCTCTCACCACCCCGCAGATCCTGTTAGGAAGTGGGTTCTCAAAGGTGAACAGTGACCCAAAGGTGCTGACCATTTAGCCCCAGTGCCAACAGTCGGCTCCAGGGTCATCTCAGACGCAGGCAAGCCCTGGACTCCTCTGGACTAGTTTTCTCATTGGTGGGGTGGAGATTAGACCAGGCGACCCCTGAAGTCCTCTTCAGCACTTAGATGTGTGATTGTTTAGATAAACAAAGAAAAAGATCTACCAAGCAAATGGAAAACAAAAAAAAAGCAAGGGTGGCAATCCTAGTCTCTGATAAAACAAACTTTAAACCATCAAAGAAGAGACATCAAAGAAGAGACAAAGAAGGCCATTACATAATGGTAAAGGGATCAATTCATCAGGAAGAGCTAACTATCCTAAATATATATTCACCCAACACAGGAGCACCCAGATTCATAAAGCAAGTCCTTAGAGACTTACAAAGAGACCTAGACTCCCATACAATAATAATGGGACACTTTAACACCCCACTGTCAACATTAGACAGATCGACAAGACAGAAAGTCAACAAGGATATCTAGGAATTGAACTCAATTCTGCACCAAGCGGACCTAATAGACATCTACAGAACTCTCCACCCCAAATCAACAGAATATACATTCTTCTCAGCACCACATCGCACTTATTCCAAAATTGACCACATAGTTGGAAGTCAAGCACTCCTCAGCAAATGTACAAGAACAGAAATTATAACAAACTCTCTCTCAGACCACAGTGCAATCAAACTAGAACTCAGGACTAAGGAACTCAATCAAAACCGCTCAACTACATGGAAACTGAACAACCTGCTCCTGAATGACTACTGGGTACATAACAAAATGAAGGCAGAAATAAAGATGTTCTTTGAAACCAATGAGAACAAAGATACAACATACCAGAATCTCTGGGACACATTTAAAGCAGTGTGTAGAGGGAAATTTATAGCACTAAATGCCCACAAGAGAAAGCAGGAAAGATCTAAAATTGACACCCTAGCATCACAATTAAAAGAACTAGAGAAGCAAGAGCAAACACATTCAAAAGCTAGCAGAAGGCAAGAAATAACTAAGATCAGAGCAGAACTGAAGGAGATAGAGACACAAAAAACCCTCCAAAAAATCAATGAATCCAGGAGCTGGTTTTTTGAAAAGATCAACAAATTTGATAGACTGCTAGCAAGACTAATAAAGAAGAAAAGAGAGAAGAATCAAATAGACGCAATAAAAAATGATAAAGGGGATATCACCACCGACCCCACAGAAATACAAACTACCATCGGAGAATACTATAAACACCTCTACACAAATAAACTAGAAAACCTAGAAGAAATGGATAAATTCCTGGACACATACACTCTTCCAAGACTAAACCAGGAAGAAGTTGAGTCCCTGAATAGACCAATAGCAGGCTCTGAAATTGAGGCAATAATTAATAGCCTACCAACCAAGAAAAGTCCAGGACCAGACGGATTCACAGCCGAATTCTACCAGAGGTACAAGGAGGAGTTGGTACCATTTCTTCTGAAACGATTCCAATCAATAGAAAAAGAGACAATCCTCCCTAACTCATTTTACGAGGCCAACATCATCCTGATACCAAAGCCTGACAGAGATACAACAAAAAAAGAGAATTTTAGACCAATATCCCTGATGAACATCGATGCAAAAATCCTCAATAAAATACTAGCAAACTGAATCCAGCAGCACATCAAAAAGCTTATCCACCATGATCAAGGGGGCTTCATTCCTGGGATGCAAGGCTGGTTCAATATACGAAAATCAATAAATATAATCCAGCATATAAACAGAACCAAAGACAAAAAGTACATGATTATCTCAATAGATGCAGAAAAGGCCTTTGACAAAATTCAACAGCCGTTCATGCTAAAAACTCCCAATAAATTCGGTATTGATGGAACGTATCTCAAAATAATAAGAGCTATTTATGACAAACCCACAGCCAATATCATACTGAATGGGCAAAAACTGGAAGCATTCCCTTTGAAAACTGGCACAAGACAGGGATGCCCTCTCTCACCACTCCTACTCAACATAGTGTTGGAAGTTCTGGCTAGGGCAGTCAGGCAAGAGAAAGAAATAAAGGGTATTCAGTTAGGAAAAGAAGAAATCAAATTGTCCCTGTTTGCAGAGGACATGATTGTATATTTAGAAAACCCCATTGTCTCAGCCCCAAATCTTAAGCTGATAAGCAACTTCAACAAAGTCTCAAGATACAAAATCAGTGTGCAAAAATCGCAAGCATTCTTATACACCAGTAGCAGACAGAGAGCCAAATAATGAATGAACTCCCATTCACAATAGCTTCAAAGAGAATAAAATACCTAGGAATTCAACTTACAAGGGATGTAAAGGACCTCTTCAAGGAGAACTACAAACCACTGCTCAGTGAAGTAAAAGAGGACACAAACAAATGGAAGAACATACCATGCTCATGGATAGGAAGAATCAATATTGTGAAAATGGACATACTGCCCAAGGTAATTTATAGATTCAATGCCATCCCCAAGCTACCAATGACTTTCTTCACAGATTTGGAAAAAACTGCTTTAAAGTTCATATGGAACCAAAAAGACCCCGCATTGCCAAGACAATCCTAAACCAAAAGAACAAAGCTGGAGGCATCACGTTACCTGACTTCAAACTATACTACAAGGCTACAGTAACCAAAACAGAGATATAGACCAATGGAACAGAACAGAGTCCTCAGAAATAATACCACACATCTACAGCCATCTGATCTTTGACAAACCTGACAAAAACAATAAAGAGGGAAAGGATTCCCTATTTAATAAATGGTGCTGGGAAAATTGGCTAGCCATAAGTAGAAAGCTGAAACTGGATCCTTTCCTTACTCCTTATACGAAAGTTAACTCGAGATGGATTAGAGACTTAAATGTTAGACCTAAAACCATAAAAATCCTAGAAGAAAACCTAGGTAATACCATTCAGGACATAGGCATGGGCAAGGACTTCATGTCTAAAACACCAAAAGCAACGGCAACAAAAGCCAAAATTGACAAATGGGATCTAATTAAACTAAAGAGCTTCTGCACAGCAAAAGAAACTACCATCAGAGTGAACAGGCAACCTACAGAATGAGAGAAAATTTTTGCAATCTACTCATCTGACAGAGGGCTAATATCCAGAACCTACAAAGAACTCAAACAAATTTACAAGAAAAAAGCAAACAACCCTATCAAAAAGTAGGCAAAGGATATGAACAGACACTTCTCAATAGAAGACATTCATACAGCCAACAGACACATGAAAAAATGCTCATCATCACTGGCCATCAGAGAAATGCAAATCAACACCACAATGAGATACCATCTCACACCAGTTAGAATGGCAATCATTAAAAAATCAGGAAGCAACAGGTGCTGGAGAGGATGTGGAGAAATAGGAACACTCTTACACTGTTGGTGGGACTGTAAGCTAGTTCAACCATTGTGGAAAACAGTGTGGCGATTCCTCAAGGATCTAGAACTAGAAATACCATTTGACCCAGTGACCCCATTACTGGGGATATACCCAAAGGATTATAAGTCATGCTGCTATAAAGACACCTGCACACGTATGTTTATTGCAGCACTATTCACAATAGCAAAGACTTGGAGTCAACCCAAATGTCCATCAATGACAGACTGGATTAAGAAAATGTGGCACATATATACCATGGAATACTATGCAGCCATAAAAAAGGATGAGTTTGTGTGCTTTGTAGGGACGTGGATGTAGCTGGAAACCATCATTCTCAGCAAACTGTCGCAAGAACAGAAAACCAAATACCACATGTTCTCACTCATAGGTGGGAATTGAACAGTGAGAACACTTGGACACAGGAAGGGGAACATCACACACCGGGTCCTATCGTGGGAAGGGGGAGAGGGGAGGTATAGCATTAGGAGATATACCTAATGTAAATGACAAGTTAATGGGTGCAGCACACCAACATGGCACATGTATACCTATGTAACAAACCTGCACGTTGTGCACATGTACCCTAGAACTTTTAAAGTATTATAAACAAATAAAAAATTAAAAAAAAAAAAAAAAAGAAGAGAGTCCAGGAATAAAGTTGCCTCCAGCCCCCTCCCTAGCACCGCTAGCTGCGTGAATCAGGCTCTGAGGGCCTTGGAGGAACCTCTTTAGTCCCTCCTGAGGCAGCGTCCAGTCTTCTTATGGGATTAGCCACTAGCAAGTTTTGATGCTAAACTTTAAAACCTCAGAAATTTTTAAAACACAGTTGATCAAAGCAAACGGGTCCTGGCTGCAGCAGCAGAAAGTACTGTGTGTGTGAAAGCGCACGGCTTATGATGGCGTGAGCTGGGGAGCCATAGGAGTGTGGTTTGCCCCACCCCGAGAGGCTGGAACGCGGGAGCCCTCCCTGTACCGGCTCTGTGGGTTCCTCTCACTACCGGAATTAACTTTTTTTTTTTTTTTTTTTTGAGGCAGGGCCTCACTCTGTGGCCCAGGCTGAGTACAATGGTACCATCACAGCTCACCACAGCCTTGACCTCCTGGGCTCAGTTGATCCTCCCACCTCAGCCTCCCAAGTAGCTGGGACTACAGGTGTACACCAATATGCCCAGCTAATTTATTGTATTTTTTTTTAGAGATGAGGTTTGGCAGTATCGCCCAGGCTGGTGTTGAACTCCTGGGCTCGGGTGATCCTCCTACCTCCCAAAGTGCTGGATTAGAGGCGTTAGCCGCTGCGCCCAGCCGGGCATTCTTTGCGGCTTTTGGAGCCCACTCTGACTTGGCAGGAATAGGTGTTTCCTGTGAGATGGGAATATGAGTACCACCCACCTGCTGTGCTCTTTGGGGTGCTCACAGGAGGGCCCCTAAGAAACATGGTTGTCCCCAGCTGTCCCCCAGAACAGCAGTCCTCCATGGCAGATCCATGTACTGAAGACCGTGTGTGTTGGCGAGTCTGGGGAAGGGAGGAATGGCTGACTGTCATCTCCGTTGCTTTTCTTTGTATTTGCCAAGTGTTCTCACCTGGTGACCACTGGGCTCGCTGGTAGAGGAATATGTTTTGCCTGGGGGGTGTTTAGAACTGAGCTGCCCGATGACATCCCGCTAAGGACCTGCAGATGAGAGATGCTGTAAATGGACTTCATCTATTTGGTTTCCTTATCATCAAAGAAATTGGACTGAAAATTCTGTGGTCCCGACCCTCGAAAGGGCTCCTGTCACTGCGTGTGCTTCCGTCACGCAGAGGTTCAGGCGCCCCCTCCCTTCTGCTCCCTCTCGGTGAATGGGGAGTGAGTGATCCTGGGCCACCTCGGATGCACAGCCAGCTGTCCAGACGGGTCCCCACTGACAGGTCCAGAAAACAGCGGAAGCCCCTCTCGTCCCTCCAGCTGAGAATCTTGTTGCAGAAGTCAGAAGGGGACGGACTGAGCAGGGTTTCCCAGGATTTCTGAGAACAGTGACAAGGGACCCCCCGTTGGAGGTGGGGATTGTGGTGGAGCCTGTAGACGCTGAGAACATGAATGCATTTGGGTACCGTAAACTTGTCATCTGCCTCCTGCCTTTTCCTGAGGACCAAGGGGTCTGACGTATTCCGGCTGTGGGAAGCACTACCCGGCTGCGGTATTCCTGAAATACCTTCCAACTCTCGGTGAGGGGCACTGAGCACGAGAGGGTTCTAAAAAGTCAGACGACTTCCAGTCCCATGCCCCAGGGCTTCCTGGCTCAGAACCACCCACCAGGCACAGCTCCAGGCCAGGTGTCCCTTCCCTTCATCTGGGCAGGCCATGTGCCAAGGGACATCCGGGCATGGAAACTGTGGCTCCGCTCTGGGAGGTGCCCGAGGGGCAGGCGCTGAGCTGCTCCAGATTTCATGCCGCTGCCTCTAGTGACACATTCACCTGGAGATTCTGTTTCCTGCCCTGCTCTGAGTTGAGCGGAGTCGACTGGTTCTCATCCTGTCACTTATTCTGTGGCCAGTGTGGCCTGGGCTTGGAAATGTCACTGTTTCCTAGACTTGTTTGCTAAACTTATGTGGCACCGTGTGGAGGTAACATGGGGTCTTCCCTCTCTCGAACCCCCACTGCCTGGGAGGAAATGGGGGATGTGTACAACAGAGGACTGCCCTTGAGCACCGACCTCGTGACCTTGTCCCGTGGGCATGCTTCTCTGCTTACAACAGCCCACATAGCTACCCCAGGGAGGCTGCTGAAGGGGCGAGAAGGCATGAGGCGTACCCAGCTAACCATCCTCCCCTCTGCAGAATACTTCCGCCAAGAGTCAGAGTGCCTCAGCATGGTTTTATCATCGCTGCGGTTTGGGGTTTATTTCTGCCAGATTTGCTAGCATTGTGCATTTAACCATGAGTTGAACTTGAGCTCTTGATTGAGAAAAGATGAGAAATTGTTCATTGTATGCAGCATGCAGAGACGTGCAGTGTACTCATGACCCAGTTAATGAGCCCCTGGAAGGAGAGTGGGAGTCAGGCATCTGCATCCCGGCACAGGGTCACCGGCCACAGAGAAGAAAGCCCGTGTTTGGTGGCCAGGCTCATGGTGTGCCGGGTGCTGTGGTCGGGGCTTCCACAGAGCCTTTCTCCTTTGATCTTCCCAATCGCGCTTTGAAGTCTTTGGTGGGACTCACGTTGTACCAAGGCTCAGAGAGATGAAGCAACTTCTCCAACCCCCCCCACAGTGGCTGAGGCACAGAAAGTCTGGCCCTGGCATCTGTGCCTTCTGCTGTCCTCCTCCAGAGCCATCCATGCCGGGGAACTGAGGGCCTCTGTCCTGCATGGTGCTGCTGCTGCTCTGACCTGCGTCTGCTCTTTCGCCTCCTCTTTCTGGAACTCAATCCCATGACCAAATCCCATTTCAAATCCCCCCATTTCAAATCCACATAGCTCCAGAGACCAGGAGTAGCCCAGGCGTCTGCCTCTGTGCAGCTGCACTGGGTGTTGAGGACCCAAAGATGAGTGGCTGGAAAGGAAGAAGCAAGGAAGAACATGGAGGGTGTGTATCCGGTAGGGAGGGGCAGGTACATTTATTGCTGTGACATGGCTTGTTGAAAAGCACAGAAACTGCACAGAAGATGGGAGCATTGCCTCCCTGAGTCAGGGCAGGAAGGGGCACAGGGTGGGGGGGGGGGGGAATCACTGAAGCCTAGTCCTCAGGATACGTGAGGCTGGCCAGGTGACGTCAGGTGGAGAACGGGCATGGGTGTGTGTAGAGAGAAGCAGATATGAAAGCCAGAGTGTGGCCTGTTGGGAGGCAGCAGGGCAAAGTGGAGATGGGAGGCCTTTGCTGTGGAACAGTGGTTTGGGCACCCAGCTTTATCACTTTGGACCTAAGGCAAGTCACTAAGCCTCTGTCTCCTTATCGATCAATTGAGGCAGGGTCTTGCTCTGTTGACCAGGCTCGAGTGCAGTGACGGTCATGGCTCACTGCAACCTCAAACTCCCGGGCTCAAGCAATCCTCTCGCCTCAGCCTACCGTGTAGCTGCGACTACGGGTGTGCGCCACCACACCCAGCTAATTTTTGTATTTTTTGTAGAGTTGGGGTCTCCCTGTGTTGCTGAGGCTGGTCTCACACAATCCTCCCACCTCACTCAGCCCCTCCAAGTGCTGGGGTTCCAGGCATGAGCCCCGCAGCTACCTGTGTCTTCACTTAGGAAGTGGGAGTACTGTCCACCTTGCAGAACTGTCATCAGACCAGACACAGCCATGCCCAGTGCATAGCACAGTGCCTGCCCGGTGCCCACTGTCCCTGCTCTCGCTTTGCTGGCACTGTGTAGACCACAGCCATCCGCAACCGGCACTCAGGGCCTGTGGATGGAACAAGTCCAGCTGCTCCGCTGACTGGGTTTAAGCATCCATGTATTTTTTAAAAAAACATTTTTCTATTATGGTAAAATAAACACAATGTAAAATTGACCATTTAAAGCATTTTTAAGTCGATAGTTCAGTGGCATTAAGCACCTTCCCACTGTTGCACAGCCATCACCACCATCCTTCTCCAGAACTTTCTCATCTTCCCAAACTGAAGCTGTGTCTCCATTAAACACTCACTCCCCAGTCCCCCCACCCCAGCCCTCGAGACCCACTATTCTACTTCCTTTTTTGTTTTCATATTTTTTGAAATAGAGATGAGGTCTTGCTATGTTGCCCAGGCGGGTCTCAAAACTCCTAGCCTCATGCCATCCTCCTGTCTGTGCCTCCCACAGTACTGGGATTCCAGGTGTGAGCCACTGCCCGCGGCCCACTTTCTGTCCTGGTTAGACTTTTCCAGGTCCCTCATGTGAGGGAAATCATTACAGGATTTATCGTTTTGTCACTGGCTTGTTTCTGATCATGTCCTCAAGGTCCATCCAGGCTGCAGCATGTGTCAGAAGCCCTTCCTTTTTAAGGCTGACTATGTGGTGGTGTGTGTACCCGCCGTGTCTTTTGTGGCTGTCCATCGGTGGGTATTGGGTTGCCTCTGCCTCCTGTCTGTGTGAGTCATGCTGCTGTGAACTGGGGGTGTGGTATCTGCTGGAGACCATGCTCTCCGTTCTGATGGTAAATACCTAGCAGTGGAATTGCCGGGTCATTGGTCATTGATTGTGTTTAGTTTTCTGCAGTAGCCGAGCACCCACCTGCTCTGAGTCGAATGTGGATGGTGGCGTGGCTTGTCCCAGCCTGATCCTCTTGCCCTGTCGACTTACAAGACTTTCCTTTTCTCTAGGAATGGGAATTGAAGAACGGGACATAGGGGACAGCAGGACTGCTCCAGCCTCAGAGACTGCACACCCCCTTGCCCGTGTCCTCATCTGTGTGACGGCAGGAAGCTCTGCCCAGAGTGGCCTCAGCTGCGCGACTCCAGAGGCTTCACGACCGAGCTGAGGCCAGCGCCTCTCACCCAGGCCCACTTGCATTCCTTCTACTGTATACTGGCGCCTTTAAAAAAGATGTACTTGTAAGACTTTTGTCCCCAACTTTTGTTAAAAAACAAAAAAAGTGATGGAAAGGTGTTTTGAAAGGATGCTATCAGGCAAAGTGACATCTTTCTAACCAGTTAAGCCATTGCTTTCACCGATTCCAGCCCAGCCCTGGACTGAGGATGGATGGTTCTGTGAGCCCCCAAGTGAAACCTTTCGATGGGGAAGAGCTTGGATCCCCGGCTGCCCCAGGCATGAGTGTGGCTGGCGCGTGGGCACTGGGCTCGCCTCGCACACCCACCAGGAGGGCCAGGGGCTTACACAGCCCTGACGTGGTCTCTGTGTCTCGGCGTACCCTCCCTACGTGCCCGTCCCCCTCGTCATCAGAGGTAAAGGCATGAGAAAATCACGCTGTGAAACATTTTTTACCTTTTATTATTTTTTGGACAGATGCTTTTGTCACCAAGACATGAAAAGCTGCCATTCTTCTTAACCTGTTTTTTAAGAATTTTTTTTGTTGTGTGTCACACTTAGATCTAAGGATTTTTCAGAGGTTCCTTATTTTATTATTTGTGCTACTTTTGACAGGTAGCAGAGGGTTTTAATACTTCACTAACAGTGTACCCTCCTCCCCCTTGGGCTGGCATCCCCATCCCTGAATCCACATCGGAGCCGGCAGGTGCTCCTCCCACCAGGAGCCTCTGGGGGCAGGGGCTGGCTGCTCGCCACTGTACAGGACGTTTACTGCTGCGTGGGCCAGGGCAGTCCTTTGAAAGGGAAGCAAGTTCTGGAACTTGTTCCCTCATGGAATTATAACATCTTAGAGCACGAGGCAGGAATTCCAGGGCCTCCTGCCCCTCCCTCTCCCTTCCTCCAGCTTGTCAAGTTAAACCACTAATGCATGGGTGGGCCTGGCCGTGCTGCCTCTCCTGAGTGGGGTGGGTGCGGGTAGGGCCCCTTTCCCAGCTTTCTTACTTGCCTTCTGTGCAATATCGCTTGGAGAATTCAGATGCCTAAGGCATAAAGGAAAAAAAAAACAGAGTTCATGGTTTGAGCTGGTATCTACTCCCTGGGTTGAAAAATCAGATTTAACTTCTTGGTCTCCTGGAGGACCGCTGTCAGGAATTCTCCATTACGGGAAGATGCAGTCACTGATGACAAAATAAGTCGCCCCTGAAAGCCTCCGCAGGCGGATTCACGGAGACCAGTCCCAGCAGCGACCGCCCCTTCCCTGAGCAGAGAATAGAGAGGTGTCACACTTGGTGCAAGCCTTCTGTCCAGTGTCCAGAATGTCCTTTGTCACGCAGAGGAAGAGACGGCAGGAAAACACTGACAAGGAGTTTCCCCCAGATATGCTTTCAGAGCGCCAGCCATGTGGCACACGGGACTGTACAGTTAGGATTCATGTTGAAGGTCGTGGCGCCTGAGGCCTGCAGGGGCCACGTTGGATTACTCGAGCGGAAAAGCGGTCTCCCGTGTATAAGAAAGTTTTACAAGAACTGGAAGCTGCTGGAGTCCACCTGAAACTTGAATTGATCGCAAAGCCATCTGCCGGGAGCGTGTTGGGTTCCTGAGCCGTCAGCCGGCGTCCCTCCTCTGACGCACGTTCCTCCTGGCCTAGTCCGTGGAGGCCCATTACAGCAGCATCCGTGATGCCAGCTTCCCACTAGGACATCCAGGCAGGTCGGGCGGGGAGGCCACACGTCTCAGGGCCGGTCCACTGCGTTGCCATAGAGGAGCCCTCCCTCCGGTGGGGACTTCCCACCATTGCAGGCAGCTGGGACCACTTCGTATCCCACAAAATGCATTTTCTATAAAGGGGAAAACGCTGGCTCCTCCATCGGTTTTTGCTGCCTTCGGGTCAGATAGTTTCCCCAGTTGAGGCTCTTGGGCCATTCTGATTGGCAGCCTGCTTTGCCGAAGAGAACTGTGCGAGGTTTTGGTGGTTAGGAGAAGCGGGAGATGGCCAGCCTGAAGTCTCAGTCCTGGCCCAGCACAGGGGGGCAGCGGCGAGCCGGCAGGGGAAGCGCGAGCGGCACACGGTGTGTCACATGGGCCTGAGCCGTCACCCGCCAGCTTCCTCACCGGGTAAGGAGGCCCCAGAGCCTTAGCAGGGACTTGCCCAAGGGCACAGCTGATTGGTGCTTGACTCCCAGCATGCATATTTTGCTTTAAAAACCCAGGTTTGTAATTCACTGCCACAACCATAAGCCTTTTAAAGAGGAGGCAAACTTTCACGAATCCCACTGTGGTCCATGGAGCCTTTCAAAATGGGTACCCTGGAAGGGGGCCCTGACATTGGATTCCCTCAATGCCAGATACTCCCTTGAAATTTCGCATTTGATCAGAAAGTTTAAAGCATTTACTTCAGAATAAGTTATTTATTTGTATATGTTCAATAAATAGTTTTTAATTTATATCTGTACATATTAGACACACACGAGCCATCCTGCCAGAATTCTGACAGTGATCTCATTTTATCACCCTCCCAAAACGTGCCCCAGGAACAAGCACCCCTTGCCTCTGTGGCAGCTGCAAGTGTGTCTGATTTCATAATGAAGCCAGGTTGTGGGGGCAAGAGGCCCAACAGGCAGGCCAGGGTCCCTGGAGAAGCCATGATGAGGTGTGCAGAGGCCGGACAGGCAGGCCAGGGTCTCTGGAGAAGCCGGGATGAGGGGTGCAGAGGCCCGATAGGCAGGCTATGGCTCCCTCTTCCCAGAATCTAGGGGCAACTAGGGCAAGGCCCATCTGTCTGCAAGGCCAGTAGCTCCCTCCCTCGGCTTCCAGAGTCTGTGGCGGTTGCAGGGTAACCAGTGTGGGTCTGCTGAGTCACCCCAGGCACCAGACTTGACCCAGGAGCACGGGCCACTGTCCATGAGACCTTCCCTTGGGGCTGGCAGGTGGCCATTTACCAGCTGCGTCAGTCCCGTCTCGCCCTCTGTGCCTGTGCCCTGGCGTGGCCAGGCCTAACCTTCCCCTGTATCTTACTCGTCCCAAAGTTATTATTGGCTATTTCTAAATAGACAGAACTACCCTAAAAGGTGGAGATTTACTCCTTTTGAAAAGTCTGTTTCAAAAAGGATGTCCTCAGCTCTGGAGGCCACCCCCAGGAAGGAGTTTGAGATTCGTTATCATTATGGCCACAATTTGGCGCTTGTGCACGGGATTCAAAGGGCAGTGTTGAAGCTAGGGTTAGGTATAGGGTTGTGGGCAAAGCTCCCTTGTTTGTGGCCACCCCTTACCTTTCCAAAGAGGCTGTTAACTCACCCACTATTTGGGGGGATGTAAATTTTGCCCACAGACTTTGCTACCCAGGTGAGGTGCTCTGTTCATGCACCAAACTCATGTCATTTGACACCATCCAAGGATGGGTAGCCTGTCGTGTGGCCGGTGACCCGCACCTAGAGAAAAGGCACCTCATGCCGCAGGGCAGGGCCGACACCCTGAGCTCACAGGTGGCCCCTGCAGTCAGGTGGATGTCCATCCTTGAAACAGCCTCTTCTGGGAGCACAGCACTGGAGGTCTCCAGGCATCAGGGTTGCCTGGCAGGGTGCCCTGCAGCTTACATAAAGGTCGTGGCAATACTTCAATGTTAAATTATTGCCTTCCTCTTACTAAAGTAATTTTCTAATGGGAACAGTAACTTCAAGTTCATGACATAGTTTGAAGGAGGATAATTCATATTTTCCTGGTTGTCACTGTCTTATCCCCATGATGGGCTGGGTTCATACTGTGAAATAAACTAAAGTGAAGCCAAAGCATTCCTGCCGTAAACACGTGGCACAGCACCGTGGAAAAAGCAAAGCCACCTCTATTCGTGAGTCCCCAAGCCATAGCAGGCCACTCCATCGTCTGTAAAGGGAAGGAAACTGCGCCTGGGAAGTGCTGGGCTTCAGACGCGTCCTTTTGCTCGCAGTTCATGAAACAGTTCCAGCTTTGGTCTTCCAGAAAATCTCAACTTCACCGTGCACAAGTATTACCCGGTCTTTTTAGTGTAGCCATGGAAGATACTTTCAAAAAGGAGATCTTCAGATCGTAATTCTTAGGGACCAAAGGTGTTTTTAATGAGATAATCTTTTTGATTTTCTAACAAGAAAGGAAATATTCACTTTAAATTTTAACATCAACTTTTAAAGGATACTCAGAATTAATTGACCATGGCGATAGGTTGTAAAATGTTTTCATATTAAGAATGTAATTATTTCCTTATTGTATTTTTTAAAAGCTAAAGTCATATTTAAAATTCTCTTTGAAAGAAACAGGCAAAGAAACAGCAAAGATTTTTTTAAATTAAATATGTTGGTAGTGCCCATTTTAAATGACTGTAAATATATTTTCACTGTTTCTCAATGTATTTAATTCATAAAGTAAACATTTTATGAAAAGCAACTTGCAAGGAAAATCCTAGTTTTCAGTCCACTCGCCCCATTTTGTAGTAGCTTCACTGAATTTCCGGCTTTCCTGGTTGATTTTTCTACTGTTTCACGTCGTGTAACCCTAGACTGGCGCCCTTGGCGTGCACCTTTGTGTATGAATAAACTTCTCTCCGCGAGCCCCGGTGTCTTGACTGCCCTTGGTGTGTGCTGCAAACTGAGAAGTGGCTGCGTTTCCTGAAGTCCTTGCTGTCAGGTGGGGGGTGGGGGTGATCTCTCGCTGACCTTGGGCCACCTACGGAGGGGAGAGGGGTCAGGAGTGACACGTGGAGGGAAGAAGTAGGCAGATGAAGGAACCGTGGTTTGTATTAAAAAGTAGTTTTGAGTCCACAGACCTGAACATCCAGTTCAAGAGACGTTTTGTGCACCCGCGGTGAGGCCGACTGTACCAGGTGCTGGAACTAGAAACGGGTCAGCTACAACTCCCGCCCTCAGGGAGCTTGCTCCAGGCAGGACGACATAGAAAGAGATCCCGGGTGCGTCTTTAGTGTAGAGGACTGTGAAGATTTCTGGAATCACAGAGCTGCTAAGTTTGAGGCTGTTGGGGAGGGTTTTTACAAAGGAGTGGGGGTTATTGGAGCTAGGCTGTTGTGTTTAAATAGGAGTTCTGCAAGGAGAGAAGTCATTTTCCAAGCACCCTCGACCTGCCCTTTGACGCCGTGAGCGGCGTGTCCTCCCAGGCAGCGTGCAAGAAGGCTGAGCGTCCCCTGCTGCACTGTTAATTATTCTGTGGTGGGTGGTTCGTCGTGTGGGCAGAATCTGGTTAAAGCTTTTAACAGGCCATTTTTAAAGTAACGCTCCTTGCTGGCTTTTGAACAGAGGCCATGCCCTGGTAGGCTGCCAAATGGAAAGGAAGGGCCTCTAATTTCCTTTCAAACTTAGCGAGAGGACACTGGGACTCCTGGCTTTGCTTTTTAACACCATGGAGAGTGCTCAGGGATATCCATGTGAGTTATAATTTTGGGAGCAGGCGACACAAAGCCTCGAGAACATAAATCAGGAGCCCGGCTCCTTAATGGGAAGCAGGGAAAACATGACCTGACGTCTGTGATTCAGAAATTTTATGATGGAAACTTCATCTGTTTTATGAGGCTGTTAAAAGTGGCTCTCCCTTCCTACAAAGGGACCAATTGGAAAGTAGGGCAGGAGACCTGGCAGGGTTGAAGGAAGGGGTCAGGTGTACCCACCTCCTGCACAGGAGGTGGAGACGGGGGCACGTTCCAACCCTGCCCTGCACTCGGAGGGTCTGGTGCATCTGGAACCCTCCCTGAGGGCAGGGGCTCCTCACAGCTGAGCCACTGCCCCCTGTCTTGCGGAGGGCTGCCCATAACATCGGTTTTTCCTGATGCTCTAACATTGGACACATTGCTGACCCTGGAGGGACGGCCCTCCCAGGGCTGGCCAATTCCTAGACGTAGTGACCCCTACCCTGGAACATACCTTATTCAAAACCCAGGCAGTCTAGAGCCACGCCTGCCCACCTCACTAAGGGGGGCTTGGGGCTCTCACTCTGCAGCCAACTGTACCCCGGCCCTAATCACCCCAGGGCCAGGCAACAGACCACAAGACACAGCCAATGCCAGGAGCCCACAGACGTGATTCAGGCTACTCAGCCCCAAGCCCTCTTCCCTGGCCTCAGCTGTTCCTTCCCTCAGAAACCACAGCAAAGGTTCCTGGCTTTGCCCACACTTTCCCCTTGCTCCCTCAGCCTCTCAGCTGGCCTGCACTTCCCTGTGTGGCCTGGCATGGCCTGGTGTGGTGTGATATGGCATGGCATGGCCAGTCCTCCTGAGAACCTTCACAGACTAGCTTGTCAGTGACCGTAGGGCCTCGCCATACCTGAAGGTTAATTGAACGGATGTTTCCAAATACCCAGTCCTGTGGAAAGGGCACAGACTTTGGCACCAGCCTGTCTCAGGCCTACATCCTGCCTGCTTTCCCATAGGACAGATAATGACAGCTCACAGGCTGTTCTGAGAATTCAGGGAGCTGCATGAAATACCCAAAATGAGCCTGGCCCCGTGGACATGGAAGTCACCCCACGCGGGATGTGGCCTGGCTCCTCGGCGCAGTCCCCAAAGACACTGGGATGACAGTCCTGCCGCCACCCTGCTCTCAGGCACGGCGCTCAGGGCCTTCCTGAGTGTGCCCAGACCAAGCTAACCTTCTGGCCCTCAGGTCAGCTCCTAAGTCGCAGCAGGAGGGCAGCACATAGCCGACTGCCGTCATTTTTCATACGAGACCCCAGGGAAAGTGACTACCTCAGAGCAAGACCGAGAACGAGCGCGGCTGCCTCTCCCCACTGCCCCACTCCTCCCAGGGCAGCTTCGTGCGGGACCTACTGCCCGGGACAGCTGCGACAGACAAGTTCGACAGCAAAGAGCAGGCAGAAAGCTGATGGGGCCTGCTGTGGAAAGCAGCAGAGCCACCGATGCTGTGGGTGCCATGGCCCCTGGGGTCACCGGGCTCCCTCCCTCCACAGGTCCTGACCCGCCAGCCCCAGAAGAGGAAGCAGCTGGGGCAGCAGGTGCCGCATTTTGCTGTTATAGTTTTAGGCCCTGACATTATTCTGAAAATCACTACACAAATGCTTCCCAAGCCCCTTCTCTCTGTCAGGCCCCAGAACACAAAAATGAATTCCACCTGCTGTGCCCTTGAGTTCGCAGCCAGGCAATGGCCATTTAGAGCGAGACAGCACATTTATTCACTCAGCAAACATTGACGGAGCACCTTCTCTGTGCCGAGAACGTTCTAGTGTGATCATCACATGTGTAAAACAGCGCTCTGGCTGCTCCCCAGAGGAGGTGCAGGAAGTCAGCGGGGCCCAGGCACCCCCCAGGCAGAGCCCCCGCTCTCCCAGCCCCTACCCTTGAGCATGGCTTCCCGAGCTTCCCGACCCCGACTCCTGGACCTGCCCCCCAGCCGCCAGGACGGTCTCATGCATTCCCAGGACTTCACTGTGGCTTCTGCCAAACCATGCAGGGGACGGAGCCCATCCAGAGCCACGCACCAATTGTCCCTTCCCAGGAAGGTGACTGCAGGGCGCAGCTCCTTCTCCAAGCCCTGAGGCTGAGCTGGGAAGCAGCTCTGGGCTGTGAAAGCCTGAGCTTCCATCAGGGCGCTGCCCAACATGAGGGAAGGCGTTTGGGAACTGGGGTGGCTGCTGAAGGCAGGAAGCCAAGGCTGTGGGCAGGGGGCAGAGAGAGAGAGCAGGAGCCGGGGAAGCAGGGGTGAGGCCTGCAGGGCGGGCATAAGCCGGCCTGGGATGGGAGCTGCTGTGGGGCCTGGGCTGTTGGCTTTGGTGGGTTTTCCCAACTCCCAGGTATAACCTCAAAGTTTCAAAACCCTATTCTTAGGCGCAACCCAAGAAGTCCAGTGAGGCCAGGCTCTGGCTCGTGTCCACCCAGACCTCTCTCTTCCTTCACCCCAAGCATCTGCAGGTGCCCTCTGCAGAGCTCATCAGGAGTCCCCTCCCCTCGCGACTGCCCAACACAGAACTCCCCATCGACCTGCCCCTCCAGCCCCCACCCTGCTGCCCCGGCTGGCCTCGCTGCCACCCCCAGCCAGGCCCTGGCCACCTGAGAATCAGCCTTCAACGTCCTCTCCCTCAGCACAGTCGGCCGCGTCCCACTCAGCCTGCCTCCTCCTCATCTCTGGCCTCTGTCCACTCCCATCCCCATCACCATTCCCGGGTTCAGGCTCCTGGTCCCCTACCCACCTCACTGCCCCAGTCTCTCCAGGGTGACCCAGCCTCGCAGGGAAGCCCGTGGCAGTTTCTAAAACACAAATCTGACCATGTTCCTGGCGTGCCCCCCACTCCCTGGGAATGAGGGCCACGTCCACAGCTGCATTCACCAGCCCAGCTTTACCTCTCTCCTTCCACCCTCCATACCTGCCTCTCCTCCTGCCTTATGTCTGTCAGCAGATCTAGACGCCTTGGGAACGGTTCTGGTGCTACCAGCCCTGTGCCTCCCCGGAGAGGTGTCTGGGCCTTTACAGTGGGTGGGACTCACTGCGCTGCACGGACCCACTGCTCCCATGGCACCCCTGGGCCTTTGCATCCCACCTTAATGAGGCACCTTGGGGAGGACCAGACCAGGTGGTCCTCCATGTTAAAGAAACAGTGGAAAGAGTGACACTGCCCCTCCCAACCTCCTCACCTTCCTCTTGGGCCTGACAGTTTTCCTGCCCAGGGCCCTGCGCAGAGCAGCTCCCCTCCTGCACTGTCTCGGAGCTCTCCGAACACTGCCTGTGAAATGGGGACAATGCACCTGGTTGGTATTACCCTCGGGGGATGCATTGCCAGGATTCACTGTGTGTCCCCTTCCTTTTTCCCTTTGACCGAGAATCAGCCGGGACAGCCCTGCCTCCCAGGTGTGCTGCGCAACTGCCTGCCCCGATCCCTCCTGTGTTAGCTTGTTTTCACGCTGCTGATAAAGACATACCCCAGACGGGGAAGAAAATAAAGGTTTAACTGGACTTACAGTTCCACATGGCTGGGGAGGCCTTAGAATCATGGCGGGAGGCGAAACACACGTTCTACATGGCAGCAGCAAGAGAAAATGAGGAAGAAGCAAAGTGGGAACCCTTGATAAACCCTCCAGATATCGTGAGACTTATTCACTATCACGAGAACGACGGGAAAGACCAGCCCCCATGATTCAATCACCTCCCTCTGGGTCCCTCCCACAGTACGTGGGAATTCTGGGAGATATAATTCAAGTTGAGATTTGGAGGGGGACACAGCCAAACCATCTCACCACCTTCCCTGCACAGGTGCGTGTTCCCCGGCTGCTCTCCCTGCACAGGTGTGTGTCCCAATGCCGGTCTCCCTGCACAGGTGTGTGTACTGATGCTTCTCTCCCTGCACAGGTCTGCTGCTTCTGCAATCAATATGCACATGCTTTCAGGTCCCATCGCTCTGGATGAATCCATCAGGAGAACCCTTCCCTTGCACTTTTCCTATGATATTACCCCTGGTTTTAAGCCTGTGTCACATTCCCAGAGACTGGGAGCTCTTTGGGGGCAGGCACTGGCTGCCTGTTTCTGCATTGTTGCTGTCTAGCACTGGCTTGGCCCAGGAAGCTTTTCAGAAACACTAATTTAACCACAGCAGCAGCGGCGGATCCTCTCACGGCGTCCTGTGCTCTGTGCCAGGCTTTGTTCCAGGTGCTTTCCATGAGTCAGCTCACCAGCCGAGCGTTCAAGGTCTGTTTTACACTCGTCAAGTGGGCACGTACTGATCGTGACATATCCCACGACACCTGTAAGACTTGAATCGAGCTGACATCCTCTCTGTGGGTTATCTTTTCAGCTTTAGAGACTGTCCCATTTTCTGTGACTAATTCATTCACTTATTAATCCAGGAAATATTCATTGAACACCTACCAAGACTGAGGTGCTGGAGACACCATGGGAAAGAGAACAGTCAGCCCTGCCTGGTCGGGGTAGCTGGAGAAGGCTGGCTGTGGATGGAGGTGGATGTGAAGCCAGCGGCCTTGCTAATAAACATGTAATTATAAGTCATGGAGAGGATATGGAGAAGGACTTGGGCTTCTGGCTGTGGCCGATTGGAAAGTGAAGCAAAGCAGGCCTCCTATGGACACATGGGGAGGAAACCGTCAGGCACAGGGGGATGGGCGTGTCACGTGGGTCTGGCGGGCATGTGCTGCAGCCTCACCCTCTCTGTCATCATGCACTTGGAGGGCCCAGAGACACTCCCTTGGCTAAGGTGTTGGGAGACGTCCACTCGTTCTGGGATCTTGAAAAGCTCTGTGGTGACTGCTTTTTCAAGTCAGAGTGGAGAGCAGGAGCTGTCACCACTGAAACTGGGTTCTTGCATTCCATAGGGATAATGGCAGCTCCTAATTTCCAGAGACAAAGTAGGCTTGTGTATTGGGATGGGAGACAAGAGCTTAGCCATAATCATCATGGTTGAACCCACAGAGATGTCAGTGGTGATGAAGGGATCAAGGTGTCTCTGGGATGGAGGTCCCCACACAGGCCACTAAGGTCTTCCCTTGATCTGCACAAAGCAAACAGAGAAACAAACATGCTCTGTCTGGATCTGGGAATTAGAGACCTTGCTTGAGTCACCGCAAAACTTAGGGTCCTTATCAATCCATCCCCAGACCTGAGCTGGGTCGCAGACACCAAGCCCTTGAATACAGGGGACTTATAGCCCCTCAGGCATGGTCCCCTCCATGCATTTATAACAGAGATTTCCTCCGAACCTTCGGGTCTCCATCTGCAGACCCAAAGGCCCTTCAATACAGGGGATGTGATAGCCCGTTAGGCGTGGTCCCCCCATGCATTTATAACAGAGATTTCCTCCTATCCTTCCCCAAAGACACTTACTGGAGTGACGTGCACCAAGGAAGACTCCTCACAGTTTGGGAGAATGAATGGACGCTATCTCTGACCTCGAGCAAATTCCTTGGGATCAACCAGACCATGTGGCTCACCAGTCAGAGTAAGGGTTTGTGGTGGTCAGGATATTGATGGGTTTTGGCCCCTGTCTGAGTTCCAGTGGGCCTGGCATGTTACTGAACCACCCTGTGATCATTCCCTCCACCTGAATGTGTAGGTGAGACACACACATGGCAACAGGCAGAATCCTCACATGACTTCCAGACACAATGGCTCAATGTGGTAGGAAGGGCCAAGTGGAAGGCCCCTGCGAATTCTTCTACCTACTAAAACAGTAAACAAAAGCAATATTGCAAGATCAGGAGAACTGCAGAGATTAGTGCCATGATCCAAGCAAGGCCTGAAGGATGCAGGGGTGGTGATATGGTTTGGATCTGTGTCCCCACCCAAATCTCATGTTCAGTTGTAATCTCCCGTGTTGGAGGTGGGGCCTGGTGGGAGGTGACTGGATTTGGTACATCCTCGTGATAATGAGTGAGTCCTTGTGAAATCTGGTTGTTTAAAAGGGTGCAGCACCTCCCCACCCCCTCTCTCTTGCTTTGTTTTCCTCCATGTGATGTGCCTGCTCCCCCTTTAACTTCTGCCGTGATTAGAAGCTTCCTGAGGCCTCCCCAGAAGCAGATGCCACCGTGCGCTCTGTACAGCCTGCCGAACCATGAGCCCATTAAACCTCTTTCTTATAAATTACACAGTCTCAGGCATTTCTTTATAGTAATGTGAGCACAGCCTAATACAGGTGGTGATTTCTATTGCATCTCCATAAACACTTCTGTTTCTCCTAGGTAAAAGACTGAGCTTGTGAACTTTGAAGGTGGTGATTGCAATGGCAGCTTCAGTTCCAGATGTGGTCAGTTTCACTGAAATAAACACAGTTCCTCGTGCCTGGTGTGCAGATCAGCTGGTGAACACCTCTCAAGGTGTTCGGTGGTGATGAAGTATGATTCTCTACCTATTAGTAAGAACACCATAAGCAAGTAGCTTTCACCTGTCAGGAATAGCAGCGCACCTTTACAGCTGCTGCTCAGGTCAACGTCAACGCTCCAGCTCTCTCAGTCTCCAGGGATGCCTGTTTCACTGTTACATAGAACACGATGCTGACCCACTACCTCCATGATATGACATCAATTGGGCCTGGTGAGGAGAAAACTGCAGATTCTCTAGAAGCCTTGGTAAGAGACAAATGTGCTAAATCCCAAATACTAAGTCAGTCAGCTTTGGTCAGGAATCTAGAAGCTGCTGTGGTTATTCCAACTAGGAACGACTTAATAAAGGGAATTCAAGGCTTACGCAACCATTGCAAGGGCTGGTAAAGAGAAGGGCTGGAGAGCTGCCATGAAAATCCTGTTCACTCACGAGGGTGCTCCCAACAACTTCACTAGAAGGGGCTGCAAATCTCAGGAACTGCTTGGAAATTTCCAGGAGCCAGTTCAGTTTGTAACGGCAAAGTAAATGGTTCACAAGGGCTCTCCTGGGAGCTACATCCACCCTTGCTCCTGCCCCCGCGCCTATTTGTAACTGCCTCTGTGTACAGTGACCTCTCCTTCCTGTCTGCTGTTGGCATCAACATTGACGCCTCTTATTTGGCTGATTTTACTCCTGAAACACAGGGAAGTCGGTTCTGAGAAATAAAATTCTCACGGTCTCCTTTGCATGAAAAGAACTTCAGAGGACACATAAGTAATGCTGAGTTGACAACAGACACAGCAGCGTGCGCGGTGAGAGATAAATGCCCAGCAACCCTGCAGTCATCATTTGGGGATTTCTGGTCAGAAGCCATGTGGAATCCATATAATTACCTATATCTCATCTTGCAGTTGTCTCAAAACAAGTATCAAACCTGTCTTTGGTTTTCAGAGCTGTGCACAGGGATTTTTAACTTTTACTGTATTTTACTCACACATTTATTTAGGTGAACACTGTTTAGCAGTGTTTATGCTACTACAATCCTTTCATACCCTCCAAATGCCCTATTACTGAAGTGCTTGCATTTGAATCACCCCTTGATGGATAAGAGGATATCTTTGAGGTTTTTTTTCCTTTCTTGGGAGGTGCATGCATCATACATTTTTAAATGCATATAAATCCTTCTGTTTCCTTTACAAATGAGTAACAGAGACTGAAACTGAGCCACAGACTTTTCCTCTTCATATCCCTTTACAGTTGTCTTCGGGCAATTCAGAACCGTGGAGGACCCTCAGCCCTACCTGCTATTCCCTCGTAAGTGCTCTGTTTATTCTGCTTAGAAGCCTGTAGATTTTTAAATCTTTATCTTTCAAATTCTGGAATGTTTATAGGATGGACTTTTGCCTATTACCGTGTAAGCCTCTTTAATCTGCAAGCAGATATTTTTCAGCTCAGTTTATGTTGACTTATTCCCAGAATGCCTGGTTTTTACTGCTGAGCTCATGCAGTCTTTTACATATCTTTTACTTTCTCTATTCCTCACTCCTCTGCTCGTCTTAGAGATACTTCATCAGTCTTACTTGATGGTGACACAGTTTTGCCTCGTCCTCTGTGCCGTCTCTTTCGTGCACATTTTAATTCTGCTCCTACATTAGTGCTTTCCTTGCTCCTCTTACTTCAATGACTTTCCTTTCTACTCAGCCTGCAGATTTGTACTATCTTGTTTCAAAGAGGGCATATTTTCTTACATTTTACATCAAGGCAAAATGCATATAATTTCCGAAATTCTCTCCAGCTGCCTTTAATACACTCTTTTCCACACAGCGTGTCTTTTCTCCGAATCCACGGGGCAGACTTCCAGCTGCCTTAGACTGTGGGGTTATTTTCCTGGCCCCTCAGTACTGTGGTGGTTTTTCGTTCGAGTTACTGATCCCCAAATGAGGAGGGCTCCCTTCAGACCAGGCGTTTTCCAGTTCACAAGCTGTGTCCTGTCTCCTGCCTGCTGTATTCGTAGAGCTGATCAAGCCCTTCTTTTCTGCTCTCATCTTGAAAGCAGCCTGGCGTGCAAGGTCCCCAGACAAACCTCTGTATGCAGCAGGCCATCACCTTGCATCTACCTCTGGGATTGAGACGGGGTTGTCCCCAATCCTACTGTCTGATTTTAAACCCATCCCACCCGAGACCTCCGGGACTGAGACGGGGTCATCCCTGATCCCACCGTCTGGTTTTTAACTGATGCCACCTGAGATCCCTGGGATTGAGATGGGGTCATCCCTGATCCCACCATCTGGTTTTAAACCCAGGTCACCAGAGCATTTATTTCTGGCTGCATTTTGTAGTTGTTCCTTGTCCCAAGTGCAGAGCCACGTGGCGGCTGTCTGTCACTTGGCGCCCTGGCTGTCTTGCCTTCCTAGTCTATGCATGGAAGCACTCTTCCTGTTTCTCAGCTGCCAGGGTGAGGCCCTACCTGTGGCTTAGAGGGTTGGGGGAGCATGTGATTTTAGAGTAAGACAGTGAGCCACAGGGATTCTTCTTGGGATGGCCGTGTGACCTGATCAGTGTCTCTTTATGAGAAGAAGGTGTTGAGTCTGGAGCTGCTGCCACAGTTTTGGGACCTGAGGACACCCACCTGCCCCTGTACCTGAGTGGTGGACTGTGGCTGGGAGAAACAGAACCACACTGAAGGCTTTGCATTAAACCCTGTGACCCAAATCTCCAGTGGAGGCTTCACCCTGCGGCAATTTTATTACCTCCCTTGGTCTATCCATTTTCTCACTTTTCCTAATGATAATTTCACACCTCCTCCTGCTTCCTCGGCCCCCTCCCGCCTCACTTTCAGCAACGCTGGTGCTTCTCACTTTCCTGAGAACACAAGAGCTGTCTGAAGAGAAACCACTGACTCAATGCTTCCTGGGCCCCTGTTCTGAGGGATGCAGCCTCTGCTTCCGCCTTCCTGGGCCTATTCCGAGGGATGCAGCTCCTGCTTCTGCCTTGGCCAGCCCCTCTGCTTGTTTGCGGGCTCTGTGCCACTGGCGCCTCCAGGACCTGCTCTGGGATAGGCCCGCCCCCTCCTGCACCACCTGTCTCTCCATGTCTACTGGGTCAGTCTCCTCCAACGCACCACTCTCTTCCCAAAACCATCCGCAGCCACACACTCCCAGCCGCTGCCCCAATTCTCTGCTCCTGAGTTATGAGAAACTTCTAGATAGTGTTATCATGTATGCTGGCTGTCTTCTCCCCCACCTTCCGCGATTCCCTCCACCCGCCCTGAGCCGTCTCTGTCCTCGTGCCCCCTGAAGGCCTCGTCTGGCCGGATCATCCACTCAGCTTCTCTGCAGCCTGTGAGCACCCCTCACTCGGCAGTGTGGCTTCACCGCCCCCTGGATGCCACATTCTCCCCTGGGCGCCCTCTCTGCAGGGTAGCTGCTCCTTCTCAGCTCAGACCTCTCCCCACCGAGGGCCACACTCACGCAGCCAATGGCTCCGGAGAACATAGGCATCCGACAGGCAGGTGCCCCCAGCTTAACGACTCCAAAAGAGAAGTTTTAATTTCTCACCCAGGCCTGCTCCCTCCTGTTCTTGCCCGTGTCAGGTCACGGGGCCTCTGACCACCTGGTTTCTCAGTTCCTAGACCAGGCAGTGTGGCCCCAGGGGAGAACTGGCCTTGGGTCCTGGGCACACATTATTAAATGCCTGGGTTGGTGCCACTGAGAGCCTGGAACTGGCAAGTCTTAACTCACTCAACTGCAAAAAGCCCCCAGGCTGTGCAGGCTGCAGCAGATGTCCCGGTGGATGGGAACATGCCAGGCCCAGCAGAGGCTGGGGACGGCTGTGAAGTGCCATTGCCACCAAGCCCCGTTGGAAATGACAGTGCTTGGCAATCATTCCAGCAGCCCCAGGCTCATGCCACGTTTTCCTGCCTAAGGACTCTGGGTGTGGCTAGGACGGGTGGGGAAGTCAGGGAACCCCCCTCCCCAAACCCACGTGGGCAGAGGTGGCTGCGTCTCCCCGGCTTTTGTCAGAGCTGAGCTTGGGCTTGTGTGGGTTTCCATCCGGCTGCTCCTGCTGAGTGGGTCTGTGCTGCCCACATACAGACACTGGTTCCTCCCCAGTGCCACCCCACCCCACTGAAAGAGGACTCTGTCAGTGCCTCCCAGCCTGGAACCCCCGGAGCTCACCTGTAGCAGAGCAAGCTGGGTTATCACTCAGTGCAGCGAGGAGAACCTGGGCGTCTCAGCGGGGTTAGAAGGGCCTGATGATTGTCAGGTGTGGGCAGTGGGAGGCGATTTGGCAGGGGACTCAAGGAAGCCGGGCTTGGCTCTGGATTGGGGGCTGTGAGGAGGCGGGGTCATGCTGGGATCTGGTGTCTCAATCAATCTTCTCTAGCTAGAGGGAGGGGTGACTCAGGGGAGGCAGAAGCCCGGCCAGTGGCACAGCAGCCCTCGCCCATCTCAGCAGGGAGAGGTTTCTACACATTTCTGAGGGGCTGGACAATGTTCCTGTGTGGTCTGATTGCACGGTGGTCTCAGTTTTGTCTTGACTCATCTTCATCCTGGAGCGGCCTTGTCTTACCTTGGTGCTCGGTGACACTGTGTATGTGGGACGGGGAAAAGCCCAGGCACCGCTGGGAGTGCCCAGTGGCTCTGGATGCCAGCTGCCACTTCCTCTTGGCCACCAATCCTGATTTTGCACAAATCCCCGTGGAAATGGGTGCCGGTCTTGACAGCAGCCTCAGAAGCAGCGTCCTCACAGTGCCTTCTGGGGGCACATCCCTGCGTGCTGGGGCTGGAACTGCTGGGGAGTCCTCTGGAGAGGTCACGGGTGTGCCACAGAAAGGGGCCTCTGGGACCACGTGACTGAGAAATGAGGTGGCTGCCTTTCTCTGGGCCTGCTGGACACACAGAATGCTCCTTCCCCAGCCCCTTCTCCGAGAGCCGCCCCAAGGCCCTGGTGGCCAACTCCCCTGCTGCAAGGAGGCCTCAGGAGCAGCCACTGTGATTGACTGTCGGAATCTTCCATCATCGGGCATTTCTGTTTCCCCCATTGAACCAAAGGAATGAGCATGTCAGATCTTTGAGGTGATACAACATGTTGTGATACATGTTACATGATACAACATGTCCATGACATCGCATGTTTCTCTCTGTTCCTTTGAGATGTGTTGTTCCCCAAATGACTAAATTCAAGGCTACCTCAAATCTGGGGTTTAGCTGGAGCTTTCAAGCAATGCCCCATATTTTAGTTAAAAGTTGTTGCCCCCTTCCCAGCCACCTGGGATGTCTTGGTCTCCTCATCTGTGACCTGGCTGCTTGTACCTGCCCTGTCTACATGAAGCTCAGATTGGAGAAGAGGCCAAACAGCATCGTGTGGCATGTTACAAATGCAGAGCCAATGGGCATGCTTTGCTGCTGTCATCTGAACAGGTGATGCCTCCGTTAGCTCCATCACTTGAACAGGTGACGCCTTCGTTAGCTCTGTCATCTGAACAGGTGATGCTTCCCTTAGCTCCATCATCTGAAAAGGTGACGCCTCCATTAGCTCTGTCATCCGAACAGTCATCTGAAAAGGTGACACCTCCGTGAGCTCTGTCATCCGAACAGGTGACGCCTCCATTAGCTCCATCATCCAAACAGGTGACATCTTCGTTAGCTCCATCATGGTCCTTCCCATTGTCTAGACATGGCCTCCTGCCACCAGCTGGGGAGATCATTCCAGCAAAGGTTCCAGATGGATGCTGTGGGAGCATGAAGCCTTCACCACACCCACTAGCTTTTCCCAGGGAGAAGACACTCACAGAGTCTGGCGCACTGAAGTGGGAATGGAAATTGTCAAACAGAGTGGCTGAGGGATTCTCACTTCCTCCCTGAGTCCTGGCAGTCAGCACAAGGGAATAAAATGGTCACATGTAAAGGGCTCCGAAATACATTGCTGTGTTCACACTCTTTCTCTTTGTCCCTGGTCACACACAAGCACACACACACACCCCTTGCTGGCCTCTGCACTGCACCAACCCTGGGCATCCAGCTCCTTTCCATCTTCTCACGAGCTCTTCCACTCATCTTGTGCCCAGCTCAATCGTGGCTTTGGACTGGGGATTTTTAGCTGGGCCAGGTCCTCCCTGGTTGAGCTGTGCAGTCCTTGTCCACCTCACCCAGCCTGAGTCTCCTTCAAGGCCCAGTCGCATCCATTCGCTGCCTCAGGCCCTGAGCCGAGCCCAGGGCCTGGCACAAGTTCAAAGAGGCATCAGATCTGGCAGGAAGTTGATGCTGAAAACCACAGTTTTTACTCCACAAGAACATGTCATGGCCCAGAGGAGGAGGTGGATGTGTGTGTGTGTGTGTGTGTGTGTGTGTGTGTGTGTGTGTGTTTGAGCGGTGCCGCTCTACCGCACCTTAGTGGGTCTATTTCATCCCCGCAAACTGGACATGGTTCAGCAGTCACACCTGGAGGCAGTTCCCTGCTCCCCACCCTGCGCTGACTTGTGTGCAAGGCAAAAACAGAATCGCCATCACTCCACGCTGTGAAAAGAATGCCTTGTTTTATTATCGCTCTTAAAATACTTTCACGTGCAAGTTGACCATATTTGGGACAACGGTTCCCGGGAAAAGGGCTTCTCAGCAGAGGCTCACTGGGATGCCAGGGCATCTGCTGTCAGCCCCTTGCCAGCTGTCTCCCCCTGAGCAGCCACTAGGCAATTGCAACCTCATTCTTCCCAGAAATGGCTTGGGGACCACTTAGCGAATGTGAACACATCTGGAAAGTATGTTCATCCATCTCTCTCTCTCTCTCTCTCTCTCTAATCATGTAAGACAAGAGTGAGAAGAAAGAGTGTTCTTTTCTAGCTATTACAGTTGAAGTTTCAGAGAAGGTGTGGACACTCAGTCGCTAGCTATGGTGAACGCACAGTTTTTGAGGCTGAAGCATCAATTGGGATAGACAAGTCCATGCCTCCTTCTGTCAACTCAAAGACTAAAGCAAACGGTATTTCAGAAATAAAGGAGTCCCATCAGATGTGGGACTGTGCTGCACCACCTCCAGGCCCTCAGCCTCTGGGGGGTCTCTGCTTCTCTTCTGGAAAATCGGCCGACACTTCTGGTTCCCCTTCTGCTGGCTGCTGGCCTTGAGTGACAGAACGAGCCCACATGTATGAAAGTCCTTGAGAGCCGACCAGGGAGATCATTACTTTGAAGGCCACTGCCATGTGCAGCCTCCCCCAACATCCCAACATGTAGGGCCTGGTCCTTGTCTCTTGCACAAGGTCCTCAGCCACCCCACCTCTGGGACTATGATCCTAGGGGCCTGTGTGTGCGCCCACGTGCATTTCAGGAAGTGAGGAAAGTATCTTCACAATAAGGCAAAAGCTGATCAAATTCATTTAATCTTTGTTAAAAGCATCACAAATGATTCATCGATTTTTAAAAAGGGAAAATAAGAAGGAATGCATTGTCTCTTTGTTATGTGCATGGCAGCTGATGGCCTTGCTCCCAGGTAACCGTGTCTACCTGAATGTCAAATATGCAGACCCTTGAATTTACAACCAGGGACAGCCACGGGCCCACGCCTCGATCTCCATGGGTACACAGACGGGAGCATATCAGACTGTATCAGATGCCACCTCCTTCCCAGGTGCTTGGGTCCACAGGCCCAAAATGTTCTTAATAGAAATATTAACATAAAATACAGGAAAACCACAAATAACTAAGGGGAAGAACCCTACCCAAACAGCTGAGAGAATTAAACGAGTGGTCAAGGAAGGCCAGAGACCTAGAGTGGCTACCGCAGGCACTGTGAGCTAAGGGGGAGGGCGGTTCCCAGGGTTCCATGTTGCCTGTGGGCCCCAGGCCTGCGCTGTGCTCGCCATGGCTGTCCCTGTGTGCCTGACGCTCGCAGGCAGCCTGCTGGCCAGGGACAGGTGTGAGTGGGGTGGCCAGCAGGATGAAAGTCCCTGCAAAGGCGTCCTTGCAGACTGCAAGCAGGGGAGTGGGGGCTGTGGCAAGGTCCCAGAGAGTCATGGCCCATGTCCTGGATCCCATCTCCAGGAGGACCTTGAGGACAACTTGCAGGGCCGCCTCTGGCGGGGGCGGGGGTGGTGGAGGGGGCGCAAGACCCCCAGGTGGGCAGGCAGGATGGGGAGAGAGCTTTGGGTCTGGGGGGCAGGTAGCATGGTTGGGGACACCTCCATGCCTGTGTAGCCCAGGGTGCTCCCCTTGTCCTGTGGCCTTGGACGTCCCCCAACCCAGGGACATGAGGCTCCAATCTCCACAGGTGGTTTACTCAACAAGGAGCAGGCGCCTCCTCCCCACCGGGCACTGTTTGGGGCATGAAGATTCACCCCTGGGCTTTCTCCTCTAATGGACCATGTTTCTTTTCTAGGGAAAATGGGGTAATGCCCCCGAGCTCAGACATGGTGCATGGGAGAACGTCTGCACCTTCATTCGGATTCACCCCCAGCCAGCGCGTACCAGCCTGGGCTCTGGCGTTCTCCCCTTCTGAAGGGGAGGCCACGGTCATCTGAGAGCCCTGCCAGAGAGGAGGGGGAGGATGGGGAGGAGGAAGGGGCTACTGACTTCTCATTTCAAGGCAAAAGGTGACCCTCCACCCCCCATATTCCTATGTGTAGACTTACACGAACATCCCTGATTCTAGGAAACTGGGGGGGCGGGGTATGGAGACCTCACGGCACTGAGGAGCAGAGAGCTGGGTTCAGGGCCACCTCTGCTGTGACCCTGCTGTGACCTTCAGTCACTCTCCTCCCTGGGCCTCAGTTTCCCCTTCTTGAAAATGAGGGGCACCCTGATAGCCCTTCCAACCCTGCCATCCTCAGCCTCTCCCAGCTGGGTTTCCACCGGGGTCCCTTCGCCTACAAGGAACTGCAGAAAACTCGTGCATCCAGAGCTGTCTCCACCACCCACCTTTCTGGGGGCTTCTGGCTCCTTCCAGAGCCCAGGACGGTGGGAGAAGAGCCATCAGGTGGGAGAAGCCTGCAGGATGGTGCTGCTTGCTGGCAGGAGTGAGGAACCATGGGCACTGGGCCCTGAGCCCACCCCACCCCATCTGCCCTGGGGAGAACCAGGGAGAGAGCTGCTGTCCCTCTGGGCAGAGGAGGCGCCCTGGGCACTCAGGGAAAGGGGCTCCCGAGTACGGGGCTCTGACAGAGCAACCCCCGTGGCTACCACCGGCTATAAAGACAGAGAGTGAGACACCCCCACCATCGCCAACAGCTACCTAGAGAGGCATTTACACAGCTGCAGTTTCCAGCCAGAGGGCAGTGTGGTGTTAGGAGGGCCTGGCTCTCGGACTCCCACAGAGGGACTGGGCAGCCGCACAGGTGGGAGTGAAGAAGCAAAGTCAGGGAGGCTCCGGCCTCTGCGGGGAAGGAACCCGCAACACAGTGTCTGAACGGGTCCACAGCTCTTGCAGCCCGAGGTACTGGGTGGGGTCCAGGATGACCAGCCTCAGCCCAGAGAAGTCAGGCCTCGGCCTGAGTGACAGCACGTGGGGCAGCCGTGTGTGGGGTCTGGGGGTAGAACCTGCCTGAGTCAGGCCTGGTGTCCCATAGGGGCAGGGCCATGTCCGGGGGGTCCCGTGGGCCCCCGTGGGCCTAGGCGGGCTTCGACTTATCAGAGGGGGTGGTGCCTGTCGCCTGGTGTGGGGACGACTCGGGGAGGGGGCTTTCCGCAGGTCTCTGAGGGGCGCCGGTCCAGCCGCCGGCTTCACTGGTGGTTCCGTGCCCTCCGTGGGTGAAACGACGGATGCTGGGGCGGCATCAGCTCACCAGGTAGCTGTGCATCTCTCGGGAATTGATGCTCAGGACCACGCCCGAGTGGTTGCCTAGGAAACAGAAGAGACGCAGGTCCAGTGAGCACAAGCCCTCGGCCGGGGCTGGAGACGGGGCCACGGGGGCCACGGTGGTGGCCTCAGCCAGCGCCTCGAGCCAACGTGCAGTGGGGCCTCCCTGGGTTCCTTTAGCCCGTGCAGATGCAGGCGGGTCTCCGTGGTTCCTAGGTGGGTGCCTGAGGAATGGACTCTCTTGGTGCCATCACAAGCAGTGGGCCCCAGAGGGCCTGAGAGGTGAGGCCCAGGCCGGCCCCAGCCCGCCACAGCCACTGACCTGCGTGGGGGTTGCCCCCGGCATCGGCAGCAAGGGGGTGCGAGAAGGGCTGAGGCTCCGCCCCCTCCTGGCAGTGGGCGCTGCAGGGCGTAGAGTGGCGAGGCCCCGGGAGGCGAGAGTAGGAAAGAGGGGGGCATAGGGATGTCAGCGTCAAGGGGTGGTCCGGGCATCCTGGGTGGGGGCTGGTTAGGAGACAAGGGGACGGGTCGAGGACCCAGGACCCAGAGCTGTCCCACCTCAAGGGCACCGGGAGACACGGCTGGGAGCACCCGCGGCACAGCCCCGCCACGCCTGAGTCCTCGTCTGAGTCCTCGCTCATCCTTCACCTGGCTGGGCCTTGGCTTCGTCATCTCTAATGTGAGGGTCAACTGCACCCCTCAAAGGACTGTCGTGGGTTAGACGGGGAAGTGTGGCTGCTGCACTGGCAAGGGCGGAGTGGACCAAGGGCTTGGCTGCACGAATCTTACTACCCCACTAGCATTACTCTTTAGGGACTTGGAAGCAAACAGCCGTCGGGGGCTGGGGAGCCGAGCCCTGTCTTCCTGAGACCCTGTGCCCTCTGTCCACTCGAGAAGGCCTGGGTTCTCTCAGGACCTCACAGCTGCCTCCATCACGGGGGTGAGCGTGGGGGTGACGCCGCCTGCAGGAGGGGGAGCTCCAAGACCACCTCCTGCCATGGCAGGAGCAAGACCAGTGGAGGGGTCTTTAGAGTCGTAGGCCGCTCACCCATGGCCTGGGGTCTTTGGGGGCACACAGCTGTACAGCCACGGAGTCAGGCTTGAGCCTGGCTCCACCTCCTGTCACTAAGTGACCTGGGGAGGTTGAGTAACAGCTCTGAGCCTCAGCTTTCTCATCTGTGCAGTGGACGCAATGTCGACGTCTGCCTCAGGGAAGTCAGATGGTGTCTGGGAGGCGCTGAGCTGGGGCCTGACACAGAGCGAGCGCTCAGTGAAGTACACGGTTCCTGTGATGTTTCCAAGGCTATGGATGCATCGCACCAAGAGGAACCCACCTGGGCTGGCGATGCTGGAGACAAGAGACCCCCACCGAGGTTGGAGCAGACAGTCCTGGGGAGGGGCTGGAGACAGTGCAGGGGAGGCAGAGAGGGACTGTGGCCAGTCCATTTGGCTGCCCTGACCCCTCTCAAGAGAGTGTGAAGGTCACAGGCTTTGGAGTCTGACTGGCCAGGATCTGGCTCCAGGGTCAGCCAGCGGTTGGCCGAGGCCGGGGTGAGCGACTTCTCCTTTTTGAGCCTCACTTTCAATAATTTGCACAGTAGGGACAGTGGTTTCCGCTGCTCACGTTCTGAGGACGTCCTGGATGCAGGGTGTGAGTGAGGCTCCACGCTGGATCATCAGAACAGCAGTGGCAGCAGCTGGGGGTGCCGAGACCTCTGTGGCTTCCTGTGTGTCATCCTCTGCTCCGGAAGCTACCGCAGAATCCCCCAGCAATGGTGAGAGGTGTGTGCCGACATCATCACAAAATCAGGCCCAGACGGGGATTGTTAAAAGAGAATAGGAACCATAGGGGAGAAGCCGGGTCCCTGGGGTCTGCCAAGACGTGAGTTCCAGCTCTGTTCCCCACTAGCTGTGACCTTGGGCAAGGACAGTCCCTGTCCCTGCACTTCCATGTCCTCAGCCCTAGGGAAGAGCCTGCCTCCTTGGCTGCTCAGCTGAGACAAGCATGGAAAGTGCCCACACTGCCCAGCTGCACTTGCCCTACACGGCACACAGGGCTGGTGCCATGGCTCTGGCATAGGCTCCCAGCCCTCTGGCAGGTCTCAGAGCCTCCTGGGCCTCAGTTTACCCCCTCATCCAGAGGAGGAGCTGTAGTGCCTGTTGTGCTGGATGGCATCACGCTCTGACTGCAGCTGAGGGGTGGAGTCCGTGCCCCCTCCCCTCAAACATGGGCAGGGCAAGACACAAGTGACAGGGTATGACTTCAAGGCCAGGCCCTGAAGCGGGTGTGGCTCCTGCCTGGCCACCTCACTCCACATGCTCTTGGAAGTCAGCCGCCACGCTGGGAGGAAGCCCAAGCCACACGGCGAGACCACGTGCAGGTGTCCCGCTCGATGGCCCAGGTGAGGGGTTAGCTGACTGCCTGCATGAATTGCCGGCCATCTGAGTGAGGCAGCCTTTGAGATGATCGCTGCACCAGCTATTGACTGCAGCCTCATGAGAGACCCTGACAGCGAGCAGCCCGGCTGAGCCCACTCAGCTCCCAGACACCAGAAGAGAAAACGGCCATAAACGATGCTGCCGCTGAGGTGGGTGGTTTGTCGTGCAGCCGTAGATGACTTGACTGGTCTTCTCGCCCTGGGCATGATCACATCCGTGGAAATGCTTCGTCAACTGTAAAGCGCGGTGCCGCAGGTCCAGGTGTGGGATGTTCCCTAAATCACCACCGCACTGAAGGGGAGGACTGGGAGTGCTGAGGGAGCGGCTGCGGGGGAAAAGGCCTCCCACACCCTGAGGCCAGAGTCAGGCCTCCTTTCAAAGCCAGCCCTGTTTCCCGTCCTTTCCCTGCCTCGACTGGGCTGTCGGGGGCTGTTTGGTCATTGCCAGGGATGGGGCCCTCAGCGTCCACAGGTCTTGGATTTCATCTCTGGGGGCAGCCCTGAGAGGTCGTGTCATCCCCTCATCAGATGGAGGGACACAGTGGGCCCGACTGACCCAGCAAGGTCTGCTGGACCGGGGTCCTGTGCGTTTTGCTGGCCGCAGTGGCCCAGCGGGGTGGCCTGCGGGAGGGTGGGGTGGGTTTGGGGCGGACGTTACCTAGAGTCTGCGAGTCGAGATCATCATCTATAAACTCCTCACCCGGGGCAGTGCCCTGGACGTCCTCACTGTGGCTCACGGGGCTGGTCATCTCCTGCTCCTTCTCGTTGTGCATTTGGGCGTACACGGTCCTGCCCGGCCGTTTCCTGCTGGACAGAGGTGAGGGCGGCTCAGATTGGGGCGGCTTCCCAGGCCGCCTGTCCCTGGAGCCTTCTGCTGGCCGCCTGGCCACATCGAGTGTGGTGCACGGTGCCCACAGCACTCCAGAGGTGCCTATCCCAGCCCCAAGTCTTGCCTCTTGCCCCATCTCTGCTCAAAGCCACTTCCTCCAGGAAGCCCTCCCTCCTGTGTGCTCCCTGGGCCCTGGGATTCCCTCTGCCCTGACACATTGGGTGATCACTGTGTATCTGTCGTCTCCCCTGAGAAGCGAAGCACGGGCGTGTTGCAGGGAAAGGGCCTTATATCCTCTTTCCCCCCAACCCCCACGCCTGTCCACCCTGCCACTGGGCTGGGCACACATTCCCACAGGAGGCACGAGCCAGCCCAGCTCTGAGAGGCACTTGCTGAGCCCCGTCCAGGCGTCCTGGGGAAGTGCTGTCCTTGATTTCCCAGTGAGGAAAGGGAGAGGGTGGGCACAGCCCCGCTGCCTCCACTGGGACCAGGCTCAGGACCTGCCGTGGGCCAGGCTCCTTCATGCACAACACCCCACTTAGTCCAATCGAAACCCAGGGCCAGGCTCCCATTTCACAGATGAGGGGACTGAGACTCAGCGGGAGACGGGGACTTTCTCCGATGCAGTCGATGAACACTGCCAGCCCTCTGGAAACACTTTGACGGCAGGATGGGGCGGGGCGGGACCTGTGACTAGCTCTGAGGGTGACAGAAGGTGGCCAGTATCACCTACAGGCTGCAACACTTCACCACTGGATTAAAATGCTCAAAGCAGCCCTGCTCCCTCAGTCTAGAGCCTCGAGAGACGCGGGGACAGGTGGCTGACGGCTTTGACCGGGTTGTCAGTGCTGCCCAGCCCAGCCCGTGAGTAAGCCAGGAGCTCCCGGGGGTGCAGGCTGCACCAGAGCCTAAAGCCTCCGGCCGCTGGGGCTAAATGGGGCATTGCTCTGTTGTGAGATGGAGCCTCGAAGTATATTGGGCACTTCCGCTTATGCCCAATACATTCAAGCTCCCAGAGCCTGGAGCCACAGCCCTGGGGCTGGTCAGCACCAACTTTCAGCTGCTTTTGTTTCCAGGGCAGTGAGGGGCCTGGCTTCAGGACCTGAAAGCCCGGGCTCAAAGGCCGCCCCTGCCCCCTCCTTGCTGTGACAAATCCCACTTGCAGTGGCCATGGGATACAGGTTAGGGAGAGAGCACACGGGAAGGAGGTGGGATCCTGGCCTGGGCACCTGGCAGAGGACAGTGTCATTTGCTCAGCACCAGCTTTAGGGGAAGAGGATGCTGAGTTTGATTTGAATTTGCAGTGCCTATGGAACCCCTGGATACACCTGTTGGGAAGCCAGTGCCTCTCTGAGTTTGGAATTTGGGAAAGACCACAGGACAGACCTTGTTCTACTTCTTTGCCCCATAAACTCCTATTCGTCCTTCAGGATCCCCACCAGAAGTCACTTCCTCAGGGAAGTCCTCCCAGATTCTCCAGTTCAGCTCTGAGTGCTGCAGGCCAACCCTTTGGGTGGAACTGAGTAATAAGGTGGGTAAGGAGCTCCTGGATGCGCTCCCAGACAGTCAGTGCTGTGTCCCAGTGCCTGGGCCAGCCTGTGGGGGGTACACATGAAACTACTACTCGAAAGACCCGCAGCGCATAAAACAGTGAGACCCAGGGCAGGAGGAGGGGTTGGGGGAGTCCAGGGCCCATGAAAGTCTGGGGTTTGGTGTCGGGGAAGGGCTCAAGCCTCCAAATAAGTCAAAAGGAAGGGGTGAGCTGTAGCTTTTGATGGTCCTCAAGGGTGACCCCGACGGGGAGACTGAGGCCCCCGGAGCTGAACCAGCAGGCAGGGGAGAAACAATAGGGCCAAGTCTAGGAGCCGTGTTTGCAGGGAAGGAGTCTGGTGATGCCGCTGTGTCACTTTGCTCATTCCAGGTTTAGCGTCCAGGGAACTTCAGGTTGTCCAGCCCCTGTAGGGTGGCCATGACATGTCCCAACGTGGGGGGATCACACCCATTTCACAGCCAGGGAACAGGCTCAGAAGGAAAGAGAGGTACCAAAGCCCCTCCCAATAAACACACACTGTTCTTGCCACCTCACCCCAGCCTCGGCACAAGCAGCTCCCTCATGGGGACACCCAGAGCCCTACCCCACAGGAGCGCCTGGCAGGAAGCTCAGCAGCTCTCAAGCGCTCTCGAGAGGGGGGAAGGGATGGTTGGGCGGCTGAGGAAGCCTGGGATGCGGGCGGGCCTGGGTCAGGTCCCAGCTCTGAGTCTGGCCGTCTGTGTGACCTTGGGCACACCGCTCAACCTCTCTGAGCCCAGTTTCCTCATCTGTGAGATGGGCAGTGTCCTCCCCATGAGGTGGGTGGAGCTGAACGGAACGATGGCTGGGATGTCCCGGGCAGAGTGGAGGAGTGGGTGCGCGATGCTCTCTGGGTTGCAAGTGGCGGCCGTCTCTTCCAGAGACCCCACAGGTGGTACAGAGCCAGGCAAGCACCTCCCACTGCAGCCCATCACAGGCACAAACTGTCACCACTCCCTTCTGAAGCCCTGCTGGGGCCTTTTCTAGATCTGCCTGAGTGAGTTGGGCCTGGCAGCCTAAGCCCCATGGTCAGAGCCCAGCAGATGAGGGCAGCCAAGGGCCTTGCCTTTTGAACTTGTAGAGGATGAACGCTCCTGCTGCGAAGAGCCCGATGACAAACAGCACCACTACCGCCCAGTAGCCACCGCCGCCGCCCAGCTGCTCAGCACCTGCAAGCAAAGCAGTTGTCAGTGGAGGGCCACGGGCACCACCCATCCTCGTCCCATCCCCAGCCCATCCCGTCTGTTCCCCGCCCTTCCCCAGCCTGTCCCCCGCCCATCCCCAGCTTGTCCCCCTGCCTGTCCCTGGCCCCTTTCCTGCCTGTCTTCAGCCCATTCCCATTCCCTCCCCAGCCCTTCCCCAGCCCATTCCCGGCTCAACCCCTTCCTGTCCCCTGCCTGTCCCTGCCCATCCCCTGCCTGTCCCTGCCCCAGCCTCTTTGGTGTGGAGGCTGCTCCATGCCTGTGGCCAGCACTCCTGATGTGGCTGAGAGGGGCCAGAGGCCATAAAAGACCAGGAGTGCGTCCTGTGTGGCCTTGGAGAAGTCCCTGCCTCTCAACCTGGCTCCCACTGGGGACAGAGGCTGTGGGCAGAGCTCCCCGTCCATGTTGATGCTGGTGTGGGGTGAACCTGCCAAGTTTCAAGGGCACGGTGTCTTTACAAAGCAGAGAAAAGCTCATCAGCTTCTGCAAAGGCTGTTGCCCCAAAGGGGAAAGGATGACTGACGGCCGAGGAGACAGCTCTGTGGGTCAGGAAAGGGGCAGAGATTATCTGAGACCCGAGGCGTGGGTGTCAGGTAACAGCAGTGCTCCATGGGACATCCGCGGAGGAGAGTGGGGCCCTGGGTCTGACCTGGGTGGGTTCTCAGTTCCATCAGAGGCGAACACCCACCAGGAGGGGGCTACGGGCCATCTGCCTGAGGGCCCTGCAGGGACATGCCTTCTCCAGGGCCTGGATGCCTCCTCCACCTGTTCTGCAGGGAGCTCCCAGGGGCTCACCTGTGCCTGTGTCCCTCAGGGCCACCAGGACCCGGACTCCGCCTCGCAGGAGGAAGCTGATCTTCTGTGCATTCAGCACCTGCTGGATGGCGGCGAGCCTCTGCAAGCACAGAGGGGACAGTGAGGGGGGCCTCCATGAGGGGGTCCTCCGCCAAAAGGGGAGGGGTATGGGGTCCTCCTCCAGGAGGGGAGTGAGGGGTCTCCACGTGTTGGGGGGGTCTTCTACCGGGAGAAGAGTGAGGGGGTCCTCCATGGGGGGTGGGGGAGGGGTTTGCCATAGGTGTAAGGGGAAGAAGGGCCCTCCTCTGGTGGAGAGAGTGAGGGGGTGTCCTCCACCAGTGGGGAGGGGAGCAAGGTCTGCTGGGATCCACCAGAGGGGTGGGGAGAGGGAGGGGGATCTGGTGGGATCTTCCAGAGGTAGGGGAGAGTTGGGGGGTGGCTCTGGGATCCACCAGAGGGAGACGGGAGAGCTGGGTGGACAGGTGTGAGTCCTGCTTGAACCCTCTGGAGCCATGGGGCTGGGCGAGCCACCTGGCCTCACTGAGCCTCGGTGTCCTCCTTTGTACGATGGGAATAATCACCCACAAGGGAACTTTCATCAAGAACCATGGATGGGACACAAAGGTGACCCAGACATGGTTCTGCCCTTCACGAGCTCTTGTTTTAGTTGGGAATGTAAAAGAGATACAGGCCACGGAGTGTGCCAAGTTGGGGCAATGCAGGGGTGCTCCAGGAGGCTCCATCCCCCAGTGGTGGTCAGGGGAAGGCTTCCTGGAGGTGGAAGACCAAGAAGAGAATGAGACAGGGCAGGACAGGAGAATCAGACCCCCTGTCTGAGGGAGGGATACCCCAGGAGGTGGTGCTGGGTTGTAGGGTTAGGGATGCAGGGTCAGGGGCACCTATAGCTGGAGAGGGCAGTGGCCAAAAGACAGTCAGCCTTGTGGGCCACGGGCATCCTCCTCCGGGGTCTGCGTGACGTGACAAATGTGTGAGGTGCCCGGCGCAGAGGAGTGCTCCCTCCTTGCCCCTCTTACTTCCTCCTGGCCCCCTCACTACTTCCTGGGTCTGAGTCATCACCCAGGGCTGGGTGGGCTCAGAGACCCGGCCGCCTTTCACAGCACTGGTCAGCTCTGCTATTTTGACAATAGCCATTCTAACAGGTGTGAGGCCATGTCTCACTGTGGCTTTAATGAGCATTTCCCTGATGATTCGAGATGGTGAGCATGTTTTTCACATACCTGTTGGCCATTTGTCTGTCTCCCTTTGAGAAATGTCTACTTGGCTCCTTTGCCCGTTTTTTAATCGGGTCACTTGTTTTCTGGCTATGGAGTTGGGTTTCTTACGTATTCTGGATGTGAACCCCTTGTCAGAGGTATGCTTCATGAATCTTTTCTCCGATTCTGTGGGTCATCTCTTCACTCCGCTGATAGTTTCTCTGGTTGTGCAAGGGTCTCTTGGTTTGACATCATCCCATTTGTCTGTTTTTGCCTTTGTTGCATGTACTTTTGGGATCATCTGCAAAACAGCATTGCTCAAACTGATGTATAGTTTTTCACTATGTTTTCTTTTGGTGTTTTTCCAGATTCAGGTCTTACATTTGTCTTTAATCCACTCTGAGCTGGAGTTTGTAGAGGGTGTAAGAATCTAATTGCATTCTTCTGCACGTGGATATTCAGTTTCCCAGCAATATTTATGGAAGATATTCTCTTTTCTCTATTGTGTCTTCTTGACAGCTTTATTGAAAATCAATTGACCATACATGTATGGATTTATTTCTGGGCTCTCTATTCTGTTCCATGGGTCTACGTGTCTGTTTTTATGCCAGTACCATGCTGTTTGGATTACTATAATTTTGTAGTGCATTTTGAAACCAGGGACTGTGATGCTTCCAGCTTTTTTCTTTTTGCTCAAAATGGCTTTGGCTATTTCAGGCCTTTTGTGGTTTCATACAAATTTTAGGATTTTTTTTTCTATTTCTGTGAAAAATCTCATTGAAATTTTGATAGATCTTGCATTAAATCTGTACATCACTTTATGTAGTATGGACATCTTAATGATATAAATTCTTCTAATCCACGAACACAGGATATCTTTCCATTGATTTGTGTCTTCTTCAAATTCTTTCACTGGTGTTTTATGGTTTTTAGTGCACATGTTTTTCACCTCCTTGGTTTAATTTGTTCCTAAGTTTTTCACAAGTTTTTCACGTCCTTGGTTCAATTTGTTCCTAAGTAGTTTATTTTACTTTTAATTTTTGATGCTATTGTTAGTGGGATCGTTTTCTTGATTTCTTTTCCAGGTAGCTTGCTGTTAGTGTGTAGAAGCGCTTCTGCTGTTTGATCGCCTCTGATCCTTTCTGACAGTGGCCCTCACCAAGCCTCACTTCCCGTGTCTGTAAAATGGGATGTGGCACCACGTGGCATGCTGGAGTGTGCACTGTCCTTCCCCTGCGCTGGCCATGCCTTCCAGATCACCTGAGTGACTGTCGGTCTCCATGACCAGTGCAGGCTATGTGAGCTTCTGGTTCATTTTTAGAAACTGATAGTAACATTTACTCTTTTAAAGTGTACAATTTAATGCATTTTAGTATATTCCCTAAGTTGTGCAAGCATTGCCACTATCTAATTCCTGCACATTTTCATCCTCTCCCAAAGAACCCCCTAGCCTTAGCAGCAGCTCCCCATGCACTCTCCCCCAGCCCCTGGCAACCATTCATCTATTTCTGTCTCTATGGATTTGCCTGTTCTGGGCATTTAATGTGAATGGAATCACACACTACATGGTCTTTTGCAACTGGCATCTTTCACTTAGCATCATGTTTTCAAGGTTCGTTCATGTTGTCAGAGGTGTCAAGGGCTTCATTCCTTTTGGTGGTCAAAGAATATTCCATTGTAAGGTTGGACCACAATTTGTTTCTTCAGCAGCTGATGGGCACTTTTTGGCTGCGATGAGTAATGCTGCTGTGAATCCATGTACTGTGGATGTATGTTTTTGCTTCTCTTGGGTATATACCCATAAGTGGACTTGCTAGGTCATGTGGTAACTTAGGTATAACTTATTGAGGAACTTCCAGCCTGTTTTGTCCAGCAACTGAACCCTTTCCACCAGCAACGTGAGAGGTTCCAAGTTCTCTGCTTCCTTGTCAATACCTGAAATTGTCTGCTTTTTAATTTTAGCCACCCTAGTGGGTGTGAAGGGATTCTGGTTCATCTTTGAGTCCCCTTCCGACACCTGTCACATGGGAGGTCTTTTATCCCCTCCATGAGGGCAATTTGGAAGCTGTCCTTTGCAATAAAGACATTTGCTAACTGCATGGGGGCTGACTTCTGCTCGGCCCTGAAACCCACATCCTCGGGTGTCTCCCTGACAGTGCTTACCCTCATTTCCCAGTGCCCCTGGCAGTCAGGTTGGGGCCATGTGACCATCTCCAGCCAATGACACGGGAAAGGAAGTGAGCAAGTCCCCCTGGGAGGTGGTGCAGCCTGTGCCCTCCCCCCAACTACACTGCTGCAGTGACCTTAGAGGCTGTGCGACTTCCAGAGGGTGTAGCCACAGGTGGACGAGGTCTAGCCACCCTGAGTCAGACTGATGCAGCGAGAAAGACACCTTTATGCCATGAGCCACTGAGACGTCCCTGCTTGTTGTAAATGGCCTGAGCCCTGGGCTGCGCAGGGAGGACCTGGGAGTCCAATGGCCACAGGACATACCTTATCACTTGAGAGGCTCCTCTTCCTCGTGGGCCTGGGAGGGGGCAGGAGCACGTAAAGGTCGGCCAAAGTGGGCAGCCCCGGCTTCAGCACGGTCACCAGCAGCTCCTGAGGGACGCTGGTCTCCTGCGGGGAGAGTTCAGCCACTTTGGTCCGCTTGTCTTCCTCATCCCCTGCCTCACCCTGGGGCCCCCAGGAACACCCTCTCTCCCTTCGTGGCCTGAGTCCTGGACAGCTGTCCCGCAGGCCATTCCTGACCCCTGCATGGCATGGGGATCGTTCCAGGGTCCCAGGGTGCCCTGAGCTATCTCCTGCACCCAGCTGCCCAGGGCCCTCAGCCCTGTTCTTCAGGCCCTGTGCCCTCACACTGGCCTCCCCTTGGCCAGGCCTGGCCCTCAGTCTATTCTTCAGACCATGACTAGAGTGAGCCAGCACCTTCCTCCCTGGCTGATGTCCTCCATGACAAGGCTCTTGACCACACCATTCCAGGTCTGTGACCCGGCCCCACTGACTCCGGCCACCTCCCCCTTCCCACTCCCCAACACCCCAGGCCCAGCCAGGGCCGCACACCCACAGAGAACGCTCTCAACCCACAGGCGCTGCTCATGTAGGTGCCTCTGCCTCCTGGAAGTCCCGTTCCACACACTTCCATCTGGGAAACCCCTATTCATCCTTCAGTGCCCAGGACCCTTTTACTGGCATTCTTCACAGAAGGGAGCCTAGTTAGAGAGGCCTCAGACTGTGACAGCCTCAAATGGCTCTAGAGGACTGGTCCTCTCTCACAGGGGGGGCCAAGGGCCGTGGGTGTGCTACAGCCCACCCTGATGTCTGCCTCCCAGGAGCTCCCTGAGGGCAGTGGGCACACTGGGTCCTTCTCTCTGTTTCGTGTCTGGCCCAGAAGAGAAGTTCAGTGAATGAAGGAAAATTGCTTTAAAGAGACTCTGGAGCACTGGAGGACAGCAGCGGGGTCTCCCGCAAACGGCAGGTGATCCCTGGACTGTGTGCGTGGAGGGTGCCTGTGGTCCCTCCCCTGTGAGGTGGAGCTCCAGCTGCAGGTCCCCCTGAACGAGGGCAGTGCCGCCCGCCCCCCACCCACAGCTTTCAACACCCCCAGCTAGCTCAAAGGCCAGAGCATCGTGTGCAGGGGCAGTGCCACCCGCCTCTCCTTGCCCTGGGTGCCCCGGCGCCCTTGGGCTTCTCTGGATGCCAGAAGCGCCGCAGGGCTGGGGAGGCTCCAAGCTCTGGGTGGACACCTTGGAGAGCAGCCGGGTGACCACCAGGCCCACGTCTTCCCTCCACTCAGGCGTGTTCGGGTTGTAGGCATCCAGCTCCTTGGAAAACTGCAGAGGCACGACCTGAAATTGATCTGGAAAGAGGCAGAGAAGGGAGACTGGTCAGTCCTGAACAGCCTGGCTCAGACGGCTCCAGGGTGGGGATCAGGGGCAGCCACGTGCCCTGGATGGTCCCAGGAGGCCCTTGATTCAGATCCCAGGGCCCAGCAGCCCCATCATCTTCTCAAGCAGGCCGAGAGCAGCCCTGATTTCATATTTGGAAACCAACTCCTTCCCTGGATGCCAGCAGTGGTGGTCTGTCCCAGACAGGACCCATGTCACTGGCTGCCATCTTATAACAGCAGCGACAAAGATGCCAGTGACGATGACAAAGACGCGCTGACCCAGGAGGAAGGCCTGGTGTGCGCCGAGCCTGCTCTGTGAGATTTGCCTCCTTGACTCACAAGAATGAACACACCCTATGCAGTCAGCCTCTCATCCATCAGGGATCCATGGACTTCAACTGGCTGGTCCCCTCACCAGATTAAGAGTCCCTTGAGAGCAGGGGCCCTGTCTTCCCCTGTCTTCTTCTCCTTCTCCCACATTTCCCATGGTCCATGGCTCAGAGCCCATTTTTAAAGTCATCAGGAGGCCTCAGAGCTAAATTTTAACCTCTCTACTTCTCAGGCCTCAGTTTTCTCACATGTAAAGTAGGAGGAGGCTGTGCAGGGCTGAGGCACTCAAGGGACAAGTGCTTTGAGAACTGCAAACTCAACATCTTACAATGAGGGTGGTGATGGCCTTTGCAAAGCTCCCAGCCCAGCAATGAATGACGAATAGCCAAGGGCAGCCTCCTCCAGGGTACGAGGCGCCTGTGTAGGCAGCCCAACCCTCTGTACACTTGTCCAACTAAATATTTAACGGATGGCTGCTGTCCACAGTAGAGGCTGTTCTTAAAGCAAAATGAGGGTTTATTGCTGTGATGATGGTGGCAATGAGATCTGCCTCCTTGACAAGGGGGGGGTCTCCTTCAGTCTTAGGACCAATTGGTATTGTAAATATCTCCCACAGATAAATAAGGATGCAGATTCAGAAAAGGAGGCTCAGTGCTTCTACAGACAGGAGTCCTCTTTATGCTGCAATCATGAGACAATGCTCAGGCTCGGCCGGAGGTGCCAAGAGGACAGAGGCCCTGGAGGCAGGCAGAGCCCGTGCCCAAAACTGGCTGTCTTGCTGCTGGGTGACCTTGTCCCTAGTGTGTTGTGTCCCATGAGTGTCTTGGGACACAGGATTTATCAGTATTTATTTTACAGATGGGGAAACTGAGGCCAGAGACACCGGGAGACTTTGCCCAGGCCACACAGCCAGGGCAGGGCTGTGTTTATCCAGCCCCTCCCTCCCCACCCCAGGGCCACCCAGGGTGACCAGCAAATTCAAGGCTTATGAGACCCACGTGGCCTGGCCTCCTGGACTGCAGCAGAGATGCAGAGGCCGTGCCGCCAGACCCCGGGAAGGACTCACCCAGCACACGGAGGACCCTGGAGTCCTGCAACACCGAGTTCCCACAGGCGGCCTGCACCGTCACACGCACGTCGCCCGTGTCCGAAAACCGCGTTGTCACGGAATTATCCAGGGAAAGGAGGGGCTGCAGGGACACAGCAGGGCTCAGGGGTGTGGCTGAGTGAGGCAGCGGCCATGGGGGACGCTGGCCTATGGTCGCTGCCTCACTGAGAGCATTGCTGTCCCCTTGTTCCCATCAGCAAATGGGCCTGTTATGGACGTCCTATGGTGGCAGCACCCAGGGAGGTACGGGACGGGCAGCTGGTTCTTTTTTTTTTTTTTTTTGAGACGGAGTCTTGTTCTGTTGCCCAGGCTGGAGGGCAGTGGCACAATCTTGGCTTACTGCAACCTCTGCCTCCTGGGTTCAAGTATTCTCCCATCTCAGCCTCCCATGTAGCTGGGCCTATAGACATATGCACCACCATGCCCGGTTAATTTTTGTATTTTTAGTAGAGAGAGGGTTTCACCATGTTAGCCAGGTTGGTCTCGAAACCCCGACCTCGTGGGCACCTGGTTGTAAGCCAACACAGCACGAACATGAGATCCCAGCATCCCCCTTCCTTCTCGACAGCTCTCCAGGCCCGCCCCCCACAGGCATTTAGGAGGCCTGATGTGGCTGCCGGGCTGGGCCTTCACTCACTGACCATGTGATCTTCCCATCCCCACGTATGGCCACAGCTGTGTGGATGAGCCATGGCTCCGTCATCCATGGCACCAAGCCAGTGCCCAGCTCAGGACCCAGCTGTGGGGATGGTGCACACTCAGTGGGGGTGGGGGGGTGGGCGCCATGTTGACGCAGAGACAGGAGAGGCCACCCGCATAGGTGTGGATGTGGAGGCAGAGGTTCTGCCAGGTGAAGTGACATGTATGGAGCATTCAGCTGGAAGTGGCAGAGCCGAGACTTGAACCCAGACCCTGAGATACTTCTCAGACCCTCCCTATTCTAGAGAAACATAATCCAGAGCCCACAGCCCCTCCCCTTGCTGGGCCTCTGTGTCAGGGCGGTCAGTTGCTGGTAGGGGGCTTCCTGCCTGGTGGTGCTGGGCTGTTTGCTGAATGAGTGGAAGATGCCCCTCACTAGGTCTTGCCCCCAGTCCAGGCATTCTGCTAATTTGGACTCTCTCCCGCTCAAGGACTATCTGTGGCTCCCCACTGCAGACACAGTATAACCCAGGCCTCTGAGTGAGGCTTCTGAGCCCCCTTGACCTCTTCTTCTGTAAAGCTTTCCCTGAGCCTCTCACTGCAAATGCTCTCCTTTCCAGGAGCTCTCATGCAGCCCACCTACCCGTCCCCGTGACTTCTACCACCCCCAACTCAAGTCAGCCACCGTGTTCCCAGCTCTTTCCCAGGAAAAGGCAGGGTCTAGTCTGACTCATCTGGCACCATTGAGCAGATGGGCCCTGAACAGTCACCCACGGGCGCTGTGTCCCTCTCAATTGCCCCAGGAGGGGCCCAAGGGTGAGGAGTGCGTCCTACACTGGTTCCTTCTGCTGAAAGCCCGGGGCCGTGCTCTGCTTTACTGTGCACCTTGTGGGGAGCCGGCGGGAAGAAGGGCTGAGCGGGGGCAAAGCCAGCGCACCTGCAGGCTATGGCCGATCCACCAGTAGAAGACAGTGAGGTTGGGGTTCAAGGGAAGCAGCACAGCTGTGAGGTTCACCTCCTGGTTGATGCCAATGACAGGAACCACCTCCAGGTAGAGGGCCTGCAGGGGGGCTGTGGGGACCCAAAAAGGCCAGAGTTATTTCATTTCAGAGGCTGCTTAGTGATCACTGTCACCAGCAACTTCATGGCTACCACCACCGTCACCACCACCACTATCACCACCACCACCAACACCACCAGCATCACTACCACCACCATCACCATAACTACCACCACTGTCACGATTATTACCACCACCTCCACCACCATAATCACTGCCATCACCACCACCATAATCACTGCCATCACCATCACCATAATCACTGCCATCACCATCACCATAATCACTGCCATCACCATCACCATAATCACTGCCATCACCATCACCATAATCACTGCCATCACCATCACCATAATCACTGCCATCACCATCACCATAATCACTGCCATCACCATCACCATAATCACTGCCATCACCATCACCATAATCACTGCCATCACCATCACCATAATCACTGCCATCACCATCACCATAATCACTGCCATCACCATCACCATAATCACTGCCATCACCATCACCATAATCACTGCCATCACCATCACCATAATCACTGCCATCACCATCACCATAATCACTGCCATCACCATCACCATAATCACTGCCATCACCATCACCATAATCACTGCCATCACCATCACCATAATCACTGCCATCACCATCACCATAATCACTGCCATCACCATCACCATAATCACTGCCATCACCATCACCATAATCACTGCCATCACCATCACCATCACCACTGCTACCATCACCACCACAATCACTACCACCACCATCACCATAACTACCACTGTCACCATTATTACCACCTCCACCACCATAATCACTGCCATCACCACCACCATAATCACTGCCATCACCATCACCATAATCACTGCCATCACCGTCACCATCACCATCACCACTACTACCATCACCACCACAATCACTACCATCATCACCATAACTACCACCACTGTCACCATTATCACCACCACCTCCACCACCATAATCACTGCCATCACCACCACCATAATCACTGCCATCACCACCACCATAATCACTGCCAGCACCATCACCATAATCACTGCCATCACCATCACCAGTACCATCACCACCACCATCGCCATCACCGCCATCATCACCATCCATCCTGCCATTACTATCACCACCACCACCATCTATCCCAACCACTACTGTTACCGTCATCACCACCACCCTATCACCACCATCATCACCATCACCACCATCACCATCACCAACACCACTACCATTATCACCACCACCTGCACCATCATCATCACTGCCATCACCACCACCAGCACCATCCTCACAATAATTATCACCACCATCATCACCATCACCACCACCCTATCACCACCATCACCACCATCACCACCATCACCACCATCACCACCACCACCGCTATCACCATCATCACCATCACCACCACCGTCACCACCATCGCCACCTGTATCACCACTACCACCATCACCACCACCACTGCCACCGCTATCATCAACATCACCGCCAGCTCCCAGCACTGCCCTACTATTGTATGGGTCATTGGGGTGGGGGTTTGAGCCCAGCCTCCCTGCCTCCCTGCCCTTGGGTTCACCACCCTGAGCACCAGGGACCTAGAGCAGTCCCGAGGGAGTCCCTGTGTTTCCCCCAAAGCCAGGTTCTCTGTCTCAAAGGGAGTGACCCTCGGCCTCAAAGGGGCGATAAACTTACAGTTGACCTGGACGAAGAGCACTGCCTCATCGTGGCCCGCCGTGTTCTCTGCCCTGACGGACACGCGGTAGATGCCGGGGCTCTCATAGCGGTGCCGGATGGGCTCACCGGTCAGTGTAAGGTTCACGTACATGGCCTTGAAGCCATCCCCAAGGTCCACCTGGTACTTGGTGGTCAGGACATCGCCCTGCAGGGGAACACCACGTAGCCACTCAGGAGTGGGCCTAGAAGCTGAGGGGCCAGAGTGGCTCAATCACTCACTCACTCATTCATTCATTCCCGCCCTCCTTTCCTTGAAATGAGTGGGCTCTGGGGACCCACAGGGGAGCGGGCCTGGTTCTGCCCTAGAGATTCTGCCTGGAGTGTAGGGCTGGCCAAGGCAGTTGGTTTAACCAGGGGCTGTGGCCCAGGGGCGTTTCAGAACAATCACCCAGTGGCAGAGAGGGAGAGGGAGAGGCCCAAGGGTGTCATCAGAGAGCAGCAAGGGGGCAGTCAGGGCCCTGGGGAGACCCTCTGAGGCCCGTGATAGCGATGGAGCCAGGAGGGTGAGGGGCCTCACACAGCATGGAGGGTTCCGGCAGGGGAGAGGCACACATCTGGAAGTGCCTAAGTGGCCTGCCTGGAAACCAAGCAGGATTTTCCCTTCTGGGAGACTGCGGTTCCTAATTTTCTCTTTCTCAGACCATGCAGTACCAGGAGTGACGCTGAGATGGGGCAGGGTGGGTGCAGAGAAGAGCTCCCACCAACTGCCATTTCTGTGTGGCACCGAGTCACCCACAGAAGCCTCTCCACCATCTCCTTCCACCTTCCAATAACTGCATTTTCCTCACCGAGTGAGGGATTGAGTGAAGGAAACAGAAACTTCTCGACTTTACGGCTCATGATCACATTCTCCCTCCCTCCCTTCCTCCTCTCCTCCCCTTCCCTCTTCCTCCCTCATCAGTACCAGGGACACGAGGAAACCATTTCCTAGTGGTGATGACGGAAACAGCATGATTACTACCACTTAGCTATCTTCTCAGTTTATACCAGCCAAATGTTGAAAGTTGATAGAAAACTTTTACGTAAATTCTGTTCACTTAACTTTCTCCAGACATGGTAAATTGGGTTGCTCAGTGTCTCCCCAAAATTCACGTCTACCAGGAACCTCAGAATGTGACCTCATTCGGAAATAGGGTCTTCACAGGTGTCATTAGCTAAGATGAGGTCATACTGGATTAGGGTAGGCCCTAAATCCAACGACAGGCATCTGTGTAAGAGAAAGGAGAGGGAGATTTGGGCACAGATGGAGGCTGCGTGGAGGTGGAGGCAAAGGTGGGAGTGACTCTGCCAGGGGCCAAGGAGTGCTGGGAGCCCCGGAAGACAGAGGAGGTGCAAATGGATTGTCCTTTGGAGCTTTGCATTGGTTCAGGCCACCCGGCATGAGGTCATTTGTTATGGGGTCCCCAGGAAAGAGGCTGCAGAGTGCTCCGTTCTCCCCATTTGACAGGTTAGAAGACTGAGGCTCTCCAAAGTCCAGGAGCCAGGCGGCTGCTCGCTGTTTGTGGTTCTCTCTGTTTAAAGGCAGCCTCTCGGGGTGGGGCGGGGAATGAGGGGAAGTGCTCCAGTCTGAGCTGCTTCCACGGAGGGACGGGTTTACTGTGCTAATCCTGGGAAGGAAAAGGCATGTGTGACCCAGAGTCAGGACCCATGATCCGCTCACCCTGGGTGAAGCGCCAGCTCTCGGGGCCTTGCGTTTCTGCCTTTAAGTGCTGCACTGATGCACATTTAACTACTTAAACATTTTCCTTGGTTAAAATAACTTGTCCTTTTTCCTCCTAACCACACATTCTCAAGGTAGAAAATAATATACCATAATAAAATACTATAATACAAGGTAGTATATTCTTAAGGTAGAAAATAATATAAAATACAAATAGCAAATAAAAGAAAAAGAAAAAAACGAAATCTCACTATAATACCTGCCATTCACATCTTGGTATATTTCATTTAGACCTATCATTATTACTGGTGCTTAAAAAAATTAAGCATTTTCTTCTGAGATAATGGTAGGTTCCTATGTAGTTGTACAGAATGATACAGATCCACCCCGTGTGCCCCATGCCCGGCTCTCCCCAAGGCTAACATCTTGCCAAATGATAGTACCACAACTAGGAGGTTGACATTGATACAGGAAGGAGACAGGACAATTCAGCCGCCACTAGGACCCCACTGGGTGCCCTTCGCAGACACACCCACTTCGCCGCATTAGCCCAACTCCATGGTAACCACTAATCTTTCTCCATTTCTATAATTTTGATAATTTCTATTCTCCTTCTCCATTTCTGTATTTGAAGAGTGTTATGTGAACGAGTTGCACAGCAGGGGATCACATACATGGGAGTGGCTTTTTTCACTCGGCATAACCCACTTGAGGCTCATCCAGGTTGTTGCACTTTTTTTTTTTTTTTTTTTTTTTTGAGATGGAGTCTCGCTCTGTCACCCAGGCTGGAGTGCAGTGGTGTGAGCTTGGCTCACTGCAAGCTCCGCCTCCCGGGTTCACGCCATTCTCCTGCCTCAGCCTCCCGAGTAGCTGGGACTACAGGCACCCGCCACCACGCCCGGCTAAGTTTTTTGTATTTTTAGTAGAGACGGGGTTTCACCATGTTAGCCAGGAGGGTCTCGATCTCCTGACCTCGTGATCCGCCCGCCTCGGCCACCCAGAGTGTTAGGATTATAGGCACCAGCCACCACGCCTGGCCTTTTTTTTTTTTTTTAAGATAGTGTCTCACTCTGTTGCCCAGGCTGGAGTACAGTGGTGGAATCTCGGCTCACTGCAACTTCCAACTCCCAGGTTCAAGTGATTCTCGAGCCTCAGTCTCCCAAGTAGCTGGGATTACAGGCATGCACCACCACACCTGGATAAGTTTTGTATTTTTAGTAGAGACAGGGTTTCGCCATGTTGGCCAGGCTGGTCTCGAACTCCTGACCTCAGCTGATCCACCCACCTCGGCCTCCCAAACTGCTGCGATCACAGGCGTGAGCCACCGTGCTTGACCCTGCTGCAGGTATTAATAATGGATTCCTTCTCATTGCAGTGTGGTATCTCAGCATGGGTGCACCCCAGCCTGTGCAAACATTCGCCCATTGCAGGGCCTCTGGGTGATTTGAGTTTCTGACCTTTATGAATAACACTGCTATGAACAGACACATACAGGTTTTTGGGTGAAGAGAAGTCTTCATTTCTCTGGTATGACCGCCACGAGTGCAAGTGCTCAGTCCTCTGCTCCTTGCATGTTGAGTTCGTTAAGAAACTGCTGAAGGATTTTCCAGAACACCTGTGGCATTCTCCAGTCTCCCCAGCCATGCATGAGTGATCCAGTGCCCTTCCCTGCATCCTCACCAGTACTTCGTGTTGGCGCTGTTTTTAATGTCAGTCGTTCTGATAGGTGTGCAGTGATGTCTGGCTGTGGGCTTCCCTGGTGGCTGATGGTGTTGACCCTCTTTTCGTGTGCTTACCTGTCATGTGTCCATTCTCCTGGTGAAACGTCTTTTCAGTTCTTCTGTTCATTTTCTAACTGGATGCTTTGTTTCCTTGCTGTTGAGTGTTCTTCCTCTAGTCTAGGTACTGGTCCTTGTTGGATATGTGGTTTGCATATATTTTCTCTCACTCTGTAGCTTGCCTTTCATCTTCTTAACATGGGTGTCCCACAGAGCGAAAGTAGCTATTCCCGAGGAAGCCCAATTTATCAACTTTCCTTTTGACTGGCTTTGAGTGTGAAGTCTGAGGACTCTTCTTCTAGCCCTAGATATTCTCTCCTGTGGTTTTTCTAAAAGGTTTATGATTTTTACATGCCACATTTAAATCTAGGCAATTTTGAGTTCATTTTTCTGTCGGGTGTGATGTTGAGGTTGAGGTTCATTACTATTGGATGAATAAGCCCTCCCCTCAGTGAGTTGTTTTAGCACCAACATCAAACATCCCTCAGACATATTTACATGGGTTTATTCCTGGGGCCTCTATCAGACCTTCTTTTTAATTCTTAAGATACTTACAAAACTCAGACTCCCCTAAACCCAGTGCTGTTTGCAAGAGTAGGTTGGCCTATGTGTGTGAGAGAGTGTATGTTTGAGTGTGTACAAATCTGTCTGCGAGTTTGAGAGTGAATACATGAGCGTGTAAGCGTATGTGTGTCTGTGTGTGAGTTTGTGTGTATGTGTGAGCGTGTGTACCAGTGAGTGTGTACGTCCACCCTGGATCCCACACTCCCACCCGTTTCCCTAGCGTAGCGGGTGGCCTCTTCCTGACAGTAGGTGCACGGTGGGGTGGGGGTTGACTCTCCCCACCAGGAGCATCTTTTGATCACTCTCCTCGCTTCCACCAACTCCAGCTCCTGCCTGCAGAGCATCCCAGCAAGGGTCCGGGCCCCCTGGGCAGGTGGTAGACTGGCTCCCACAGAGAGACTGCAGATGCGACTGCACTGTGGAGACGCCAGGCTCTAGGGGGCAGCAGAGGGCCATTTTTCCTGGATGTCGGCCCTGGACGGGCAGCCGCAGCGGGGTCCACTCTGAGGGTCCAGGCGGGACAGGCGGGGCAGCAGCTCTGTTCTCCTGCCTACCCAAGATACTGCTGGGAACAGAGGCACCCCAGGGCTGCCCCTGGCTCCGAGGAGTGTGGGTCCCAGGGCCCATCTCCATCAGCAGCCGCACTTGCACCAGGGAACGGCTCAGGTCTGGGGGCCCCCAGAATCGGTCTCTGTCCACATAGAGTCTCGGGGCCAGGGACCCCAATGCCAGCCCTGCCACTCATTCCCGTGTGGCCTTGGGAGAGTGACTGCGCTGTCCGAGCCTCAGTTTCCCTAGCTATAAAGCAGGTTGGCAAGAGGATGCCACTTGAGGTGGTGCCAGGAGTACAGGCAGTGGCTGGTGCACAGCGCCTGCCATGGAGGTACTCAGCAAGCACCGCTCTGCGTCCTCCTGGGCCTCAGTTTCCCTGTTTGCATTAGACCAGGCTCCCTGCTTTCCAGCTCCAAAGACCTTCGTCACCAACATCCCACCCCACCTATTTTGAAGGACATTTAAACAGGACACACATCATTGTGAAGCTGCACTTGCTTCATCCCCCGTACTGTTCATCAAAGAACCAAGTGCCCAGGAAAGCTGCGTGCCAGGAGAGCGCCCAGGGTCCTAGGCACTCACCCTCCGGGTGCGACACGGAGGCGTCGAACTCTCCTTTGCCCTTTTCTGTCATCTTGAATTTTCTGCAATGCTTGTAAATTTTTCTAGGTTTTGTTTTTGAATTTGCTACAATGAGCATCAGTTTATTCAACCATCAGAAAAATAAGCCTGTTACAAATTAATTTAAAAAGACTAGAAGGAAATACAGAAACCTAACAGTTGTTACCATGGAGGGCTGGGGGGGCTTTGGAGAGATATTTATACTCTTGATATTTTGCGTGTGTTTTCCAAATGTTCTACAATGAACATTCATTATTTTTAACGCCAGAAGAAAATATAACACTTGTTCTAAAGCAAAAAAAGCAAGCCTGGGAGGCTAGGAGGAAATTTCTATCTGTGTTTGTGTGAGTATTTATATCTGTAGCTGTCCACGCACACACAGGATTTATTTTTGGTTGTGTAATTATAAGTAATAGTGTTTTTAACTTTCTGTTTTTCATAAGATCCCAAATTAACTAAATCGATATAATTACAGGCTTAAAAAATGTATTGCCACCCACGGGAATGAATACATTTTATACCAAGGCCAGTAACCACACACGCTCCCCCGATGTGTGAAACGACGTCTCCTTCTGCTCTGTGGAGACCCTGATACCCCCTACACCCTACTCTATTCTCCTCCGTGTCTCTTTCACTGGTAAATGCTGGTCTGGACCCAGGAAGTAGATGTCCAACCCCCTGCTGCCTCCTACAGTCTGGGCTGGCTGATGGCGATGCCCTGAGCCACTTCTAGGCGGAGGAGACACCCTTCACCATGCCCTCTGCGTGCCCAGTTGGAGCCGCCCCTGCCCGACAGTCCTGGGAGCCCGCTGGGAGGTGCTCACTCACCTGCTCCTGCCGCACCACAAACAGCACGTCCTCTCCAGGCCGCACGGCCACCGCCTCGCCTTGGATGCTGACCTGCAGGCCCCGGGGCGGCGTGAGGGGGCACTGCAGCTGCGCCGGACTCTGCTGCAGGTCCACCCCACCCTCACACACGTTGGACACCACTTTCCGGTACCTGGATTGACAAGAGAGGGTCAGGGTCCACTTCAGACAGGTGGCGAAGGATGGGGCCCCATAATCTGGGGAGGGACGTGCTTGCCACCCACAGGTGGCGTTTGGCTTCCCACCCATAGGGCTCTACTTGCTGACTCCTAGCCACCTCCGGACTCCACCCGATTGCTGTTACAGCCCCGTTTCAGAGATGAGAACACTGAGGCTCAGAGGAGGAGGGACTGATGGTGGCAGGATGTGCTTCGGAGGTGCTGGCATCTCCGTGGTCTGATCACATTACTCACAGTAATAGTAACGGCCCTGTTAGTGCTGCAGACGGGGTGTTTAAGCAGCCAGCTGGAATTTCATGGTTTTTCTGAGAAAGGTGGAGGACAGAGTGCCCGAGAGGGGCTGGGGTCCTGCCTCCACTCGCCACTGTTTCACAGTGTGGCCATAACCATGGGCACACACACCCCTCCTCCTGGGCTCCGTCTCCCTGTTCCCTTGAGAGACCTGGATTGGGCAATTCGTGACTCATCGCTGCATTCATGAGACATCTATTTACTGAGCATCTGTTATGGGCCAGGTACTGGGAATGGGGGTGTTTGCATGCAGCCCCTAGATGCTGTGCAGAGCAGACCCTGTAGTGGAGAGGCAGAGGCAGACCTGAGCCGATCACGTCAGAGTGAAACCATAGCTGTGATGGCGCTGGCTGGGGCACCCCTGGGGACCTAGTCCCTGACAAAGGGGCTTTCAGCTGAGACTGGGAGGGTGAGCAGGAGAAGAAAGAGCATCCCAGGCCATTGAAACAGCATGTGCAAAGGCACTAGAGGGGGTGCTGAGCCTGGAGGGGGAGCAGGTGTGGCATGAGGCTGGAGAGGGGCCCTGGGCACCCCTAAAAGGGGTGGCCTCATCCAGCTTGCTACTTGTGAAGCTCCCTCAGGCTACACTATGAACCTGTGAAAGCGGCGTTGCTGACAAGGTGCTGGGGGTACCTGTCTCCCCAAGGCTGATCCCCCTCTTGCCCTCAGGGCCAAATTCTCCCAGATGGCTCTGCCATTAAATAAGCATTCAGAAGTTGATCATGCACAAGCCCATTTGATTAGTGCTTTGAAAGAAAATACCCTTCTCTAAGGGCTACCCATCCATGGCACCTACAGTGTGCAGATGGTATGAGGTGAAATCCTTTGCCTTGATCAAGGTCCTGGCCCTGACACTTCAGACAAGAGTCCCTGTTGTCAAGCCCTGGTGGATGTGCAACCACTGCAGCTTCATGATACCTGGGTGCATGGTTAGACAGATGGATAGATAAGTAGATTGATGGATTGATGGATGGTGAGTGAATGAATAGATAGATGGCAGATGGATAGATGGATGGGTAGATGGATGAATGGATGATGGATGGATGGGTGGGTGAATAGGGGATGAATTGATGGGTAGATAGAGGGATAGGTGGATGGATGGATGGATGGATTGATGGATGGTGAATGAATAGATGGATGGTGGATGGATAGATGAATGGATGGATGGGTACATGGATGGATAGAGGGGTGCATGGGCAGTAGTTGAATGCCTGGGAGAATGGAAGGATGAATGGAAAGATGGATGGATGAATGAATGGATGGATGAATGAATGGATGGATGAATGAATGGATGAATGAACAGATGATGGCTAACTGGATGATGGGTGGATAAATGGGTAGATGGGGGATGAATGAGTGATGCATGGACGGGTGGGTGGACGGCAGCAGATATGCTGGTGAGGCCAAAGCCTGCAATTTCTGGTCCTACCTCCTGTTTCCTCATGTTCCCTGAGGGGAAGTAATGGGGATTTTCTGACAAGTCCATGGGCTTTTCTCTTCCTCTCTGAAAATGTTCTCAAAGAGAAATGGGGAAATTGGGACTTCTGGATGGAGCATGTTTGGGACCTCCTAAAGATGACGGCTCACAGCTCTTTTGTACCTAACATTTTACATGAACTGAATCCTTCATAGCAATATGCCCAGCCTCTGGTGGAGGAAAAGTATCGTAACTGCTTGCATTTGGTGATGCTGTCCCTTCATGCACAGCTTGTACTCAGCATACCACAGACTGAAGGAATACCTACTGTGTGTTGTGGAGCTTACAGTTCAGCAAGGAGGACAATTAGGTGAGTGATGACAATAACTGGGATTTGTGCTGTGACAGAGGCAAGCTCGGGGTCAGGGGTGGGTGGTCAGGGAAGGCTTCCTGGAGGAAGTGCCATTTAAGCTGAGACCTGCAGGCAGCAGGAGCACCTCCAGCACCCAAGCCTTGGTGAATGGGGAGGGCCTGGTTTACTGGGCACTGGTAAATGGGGAAGGGTCCTAGCACTGCAGAGGCTCAGAAAGGCCAGGGGAAGACGTGCTGCAGCAGGTGTGAGCCACGGGTGCCTTGGACCTTTTCTGTCTATTGTTCTCTATCCAGAGCCAACTCAAGGCAGCTTTCTCCTGGCACTGGCCCACATGGGCTCAGATGGGAGAACCCTATGGGCTCCTTTGGCCTGGGAGCTAAGGTCATTCACTCATGATGTCTGGTGACTCACATGAGCCCCGTGGCCAGGTTCTGTGCTGTGAGCGCGGGGTATCCTCAACTTTGACCTCTCTTTCCCTGACTCCACTTGGGAGCTGCAGGCACCAGCATGGTTTCGGGACTGCACCGCAGCTCTGCCCCCAGATTTAGGCAGGGAGAGGCCCGCACCCACACTCACCCAAGGCTGCTGGTGTAGGTCTGGCCCAGGGCACAGTCGTCAGGCGGGGACAATGGATTAAACCAGAAGTTGGCAGAGCACTTGTTGGTGTTGGACTCTGAGAAGGGGGAGCGCTCAAATCCGTAGTCGCTGGGAGGAGGGAAGAACAGTGGTAGGTGACAGGCACAGGTGGGAACGGGAGTCAGCCAGGGTTGGGGTGGAATCTGGGGGAGCTGGGAAGGGAACCTCATGCCAAGGGCCTGCTATGCACCCATCTGTGAGGACATGAAGGAGCACCCACAGCCCCATCCCAGAGGGCAACACAGGGTAACAAGGGAGGCAAAGGGATGCTGGGAACTCAGAGAAACCTGGAGGGCTGCCTGGAGGAGGTGAGCAAATCTCAAAGGATGGACAGAGACAGGTAGGGAAAGAGAGGGAGAGGCACTGCTGGCAGGGCCCAGCCTGAGCAGCACCAGTACAGGTGGAGGAGGCTGGAATGCCAGGGGGCAGGATGAGGAGGGGTGAGGTGGGTGGCAGGTGGGTGAGCTGTCAGCCAAATTGTCTTGTGGGCGCTGGGCAGTCACAGGCAGCTTTTGAGAACAACAGGGACAGGTCGGGTGGCTTTCAGCAGAGTCCCTGGATGGAGAAGGGCCGGGGTGGGTGCAGCATGTCCCCAAAACGCCCCGACCTGTTCCTCACTTTCTCCTCCTGCCTGTGAGCAGCCACTGAGAGGGTTTAAAAATGCACCACAAATTCCTTAAAGCTCCTTCCTGGGGTGTGGGCTGGTGTTGGTGACTCGGTTCTAACAGATAGAATGAGGCAGACGTGCAGTGTGCGACTCTCACGCCAGGTTATAGAAGGCGCTGAGGCTTCCTCCCTCATGCTGGGGGAAGCGGCCGCCATGCTGTGAGGATGCTCAAGCAGCACCTGAGGCCCCGCAGGGAGGAGCCCGTGACTCACCACAGGAAGTCCGAGTCCCGGCACTCGCACACGCGGGACGTGAGCGCCGAGGTGAAGCTCCTCCCCTTGATGCACCAGGACGTGGACTTTCTCTTCCGGAAACTTCTCTGCTGGCCCATGATGCAGCGGTCACCCTGCAGCAGGAACATCAGGGTGAGGAGCTGCCAGAGACGGGTCAACTGCTCTGCGTGGGCTTGTGCCCCTGAGCCTGCCAGAGCCTGAAGATGGCTGAGGGCTCAGGTTACAGATGGGGAAACTGAGGCCCAGAATGAGGCGTGGCATGTCTGCGGTCAAGTTGGGGAAGCCTCCCTCTCATCCCAACCCACGGGCATTCACTGAGCCCCTCCTGTGTGCAGCCCTGGCTGGGCCCGAAGGGTTGCAGAGCTGCTGAAAGTACAGCCCCTTTAAGGTTCCCCTTGTCCCCTCAGGTGCTGTGTGGGAGCTGGGCCGAGCCACGGCCTTGAGGGCTCACAGCACACAGTGGGTCCTCAGGGGACAATCAGGATGGGACAGGCCCACCCCATCTCCCTACAACAGCTGCTGTGGCAGTAATAGGGGCAGGGCTGGTGAGGATGCCCGGTGGCCTATATTCAGGTTCCTAAACCTCCTCCTAGGCCCATCTGAGCACTTCCTTGTGAAATCCAGCTTCAGCAATGCACCCTGCTAAGGCAGTTTGGCAAGCACCGCCCACCCTCGATATCCAATCACCCTCCCTATCCGACAGGCTTCCTTATCCCCTGCTGCCCCCCAGGTGATGCCAAATCCTCTGATGCCTGCTGTTTCCTCTTAGTCAGTTTCCACCCACTGACCTTGGCTCTGAACTCCCATTTGTCCACGCTGAATTCAAGTTGAGCCCAGTCTCTCCTTTGAGAGGGTCCCTGTACCCACCGTGATGGCCCTGAGTAAAGTCTTCCACCCCGCGCTTTAACAAGTGCCATTAAGTCATTTCTTCATCAGGGCCACCCACCCCCCAGCAGTTCCAGGCCCCCACACTCTGAAATCCCAGGCTTCCCCACCACACCGCCAGCAGCACAGCCTGATTGGAATTACAGAGGGGGCACTGATGGCCTTTATACTCAGCTTAGTGTCCATATTACACATTTGCTGTAGAAACAGTTGTGTGTCTCGATTACAGGGTGGCCTCGCCCCAGACCCCACTCCACACCCAGACCCCACTGTCGTGTATGGCACAGGCCTGTGTTACCTTCCTAAGATCTGAACATCCTGAACCCCAAGCACACTGAACTCCATGGGCTGGGGTAGAGCCTGTGGCCCCACACTCCCCGGGTGTGGCTGAGGACCCTCAGCCCAGGTAGCTCCATGACCAAGATGGGTCTAGAAAAGCCCACAGGAGGCCTGGATATCTAAAGGTGCTGGGGATCCCCGGAAGACTTATTGGAGGCGGGGAGGCGCCCTGCGGCCTTGCAGGCCTTGGACTTTGGCGGGCAGGATGGGCCTGCACTTGCAGTGTGCACCCCACCTGCCTGATCCCAGCCTCATCCCGGCCCACCTGCAGGTTGGAGAGGTCCCAGGAGCTGTAGTCCTCCTCGCCACACTGCCTGGAGAATGAGGGCCGGAAGTCCACCTTGACCAGCTCCCAGTCGGAGCGGAAGCTGATGTGGCCAAAGACCCTGTGGTGGGAACAGGGGGGAAGGGAGAGAAAACCACCTTCATTAGGCCTCGTCTACTGTGCAAATCATGTCCCCTCTGGACTCTGTTCCTGCCTGTACCATGAGCACAGAGACCCCTCTCCTGCCCTTGCTGGGGATCAGAGCGAGGCTGCCCCGGGCACTGAGCCTGGCCCTGCACAAGTACTCCGTGGGCTTTGGCGCGAATATTCCCACAACTACCACATGTGATCTATGACTTGTCAGCTGCACTGCCTGAGTCGCTGCGGTTGACCTACCATGGCCCATGTTGATGGACAGGGAAGGAGGTCCAGGTCCACAGCAGGGTTGGGAGCCCTTCCACAGCCCCCACACTGGTCCTTGCATTATGTTTTGTGGAATGATCTGTGGTCAGGTGGCTGCATCTGAGGCTGTCTGGCTTCTCCCTGGTTTTCCCCCAGCCTGACCGTGTGAGAGTTCCGTGCTGCAGAAACCCAGCTTTCCATCACTGGGCCACAGGGCGTTTGCTCCCTAGTACAGGTGGCGACTCAGAGAAATAACGAGTCAGCAGGCCCAGCTCAGAGCCCACAGGATGAGCAAGGTTGGCCCGTTACAGCCTAGGTGGGTGGGGGAAGTGGCGGAAGAGAGAATAGGGAGGCTGGCCACTTAGGGCACACCCATGTGTGCTGGAAGCTATGCATGCACAGCCTGGTAGGTCAGGTCCACCTGTGTTTTACAGAATAGAAAGCCGAGGCACAGGGAGGTTGAGTAACTTGCCCAAGGTCACACAGCTTGTTTGTGCTGTTCCTTCTCCCTCCTTGCAGTCAGCAGTCATTGCTGTGTGCCCATCACTCAGAATGGCACTCAGATGCCCCACTTTCTCCCTCTCTGAGAGGGCTGCTGCCTGAGTGCCTTCCACTCCATCCCTCAGTACCACACACTTAGGCTCCAAAGACCACCTAGAAGGTGGGCCCAGCCTGCTCTTCCCTGGGCCTTCTCCAGTCCAGCTTGTGGTGCTCTGGCCATGTTACCAGAGGCCAAGCATCTGGGTGGGGGAGGTGATGCACGCTGCTCCAGTCTGGTCCCTGTCTGAGCACCCCCAACTGGGGCTGGATACTTGGGGGTGGCCCATCATGAGCTGAAAGGACAATCCTATTCTAGGGCGGTGTTGAGAAAGGTTTTGTAGGGTATTTCTGAGGACATGACAGCTGGGTCTGAGTGTCTGAGGCTGATATCTGAAGATTCGGCTCCACGGGGCACCTCTGAGCCAGGCGAGCCTGCGGCGGTCCATGCTTGAATTACATCTGTGACCTCACGTTTGCCTCCACTCTCCGGAACAGTCCCAAGAGGCAGACACTATTGTCTTTGTTTGATGAAACCCTAAGCCTCTGCAGGCTGAGCATGGGGCCTCCCTCTGTCTGCCTGGACCTTCCCCCAGGGACCCTGCCTCCCTGTGCTCCCATAAGGCCCGCTCATTGAGTGAGCAGCCAGGCCGGTTCCATCCCGCATTCCTGCCACGTTGCTGCCAGGCCTTCATTCCAGCCGGGCCCCTGGTTCTGGGCTCACAATCCCATCTGCTTTCTTCTCTGCGCATGGGGGTCAGGAGCCCCAGGCCGTTCTTTCTCAGAGGAGTGGGGAAATGGGGCTTGAGGTCTCGGCCTGAGACCCCTCCTAGCTGCTAGTGGCAACACCCACCAAGGACAGGGGAAGGTCCCCAGGTACAGCTGTGACTCTGCCGCGTCTGCCCGCTTCTGCAGGCGCTGTTTCCAACAGAGGAATCTTGTGGGCCTGCATGGTGGCCCCGGCTGTGAGAGGTCTTGGCTCCAGGGCACCTGTGATTGGGATGAGGGTCTCACTTGCCGTCTGTCTCCTGATGGATGCCACTTGGACGGCCTCAACACTGGAGAGCTCCAACTCAACACACTGGGATCTTCCTTCAGCATCGCTGTCCAGACTATGCCTGGTGCACTGTTCTTTTCAACAGCATCTGAGGGTCTTCTCTCACTTAAGAAATGCCTTTTTAGGGGAAACTTCTGGATCCCTGAGAGCATCCTCACTCTCTCCTGTGACCTGTGGTATCATGAAAGGCACGGCAGCAGCAGCCACTGGTGTATATGGAGCACCCACTGCAGGCCAGGCCCAGGTGCGACCTTGTATTCCCCCATTTCCTCCTTGCCAAAGCCCCCTTTCACAGACAAGGAAACTGAGGCTGAGGCAAGGGACTTGCCTAGGGCAGCACAGCTTCAGGCCACCTCCTGGAGGGGCCGGCGTTGGAACCCGGCCTGGCAGCTCCGGAGCTGTGAGGCCCTGCACAGAAACATGGCACTGGGGCTCCGTTGGTCGCAGAGACCCCCGGGAGGCCTCAGTCTCCCCGCTGTTCTGAGCTGGGGCAGAGCAGAGAGGCTGGTTTGGTTGATTAATTAACCCCCTCCATGTCCCTGAAGCCCTGCCTTTTATGAAACCTAAACCCTCAGCTGATACTACGAGAAATAGCTGCCATCTAGTTAATTCCGGGTCTTAGGAAAGACGTGCCGAAGGGGCCTAGATATTACTTTGCGGGTAATGAGGAAAAATGGGCCATGCTGTGAGGGTGGAGCCATGCAGCCGGGGAGCCCCCACTCCACCTCTCGCCCAAGCCCAGGACCTGGGGACCCCTCCCTGCTCTGAGGCTGCACTGTGGGGAAAGGGAGGTAGATGAAAGTGACTGGTGCCAGGAAAGTGTCCCAAAAAGTGCCTCTGGCTAGGTTAGAGGTGTCCTTTGGGCAGATTTAGACAAAACAGTTATCCGGGAAGGACAGGGTGGCCGAAAGCTGAGCCTGTGGCTGTGGGACACTCCAGCAGGGCGGCTCCCGCACAGACCCCTGCAGCGGGACTTTGATTCTGACCTGCCGGCGTGCTCCCTCTCCTGCAGTTTCAATTATTTGTATGCCACTGGGATTGGGCAGCTGTCTGAAGATGGCAGCACTGTGAACCAGGGGGGCTGGAGGAACTGTTCTGATGCTTTAAAAATAACTTAAAAGGTTATGGCACCTGGCTGTGAATTCTGCCATTATCCTTCTGGGATAAAATGCCCCACCTGTGGCGGTGGGGGATGAAGGCTGGGTCATCTCTGGGGCCTAACCAATGCTCATGACAGCTGGGGTGAAGGGCTTGGTACCCTGCAGAGATAGGCTCGTTCAAGGCTCCCGGATGGACAGCGCTCCTATCTCTCGGCCGCGCAAGCTGAGGCCTGGAGAAGGTGCTTAACCTCTGTGTAAGGAGTAAGGGCCGCCCTCACCCCTGCACTGCTGCCCCCCCACTGCTCTGTGGGTTCTGGCCACATGCACACAAAGTGTCCAAACCACAAACAGAGTGCAGGCAGCATGAATGGTGGCCGGACTCCCTTCCTCCCTCGCTCCTCCTCCCCATAAAGGCCACAGGAGGTCCTGCAGCTGTAGGAAAAGGTAGGACCATCCTGTTCTGTCCCAGACCGTGGCCTCCAGGGGGATGAAGGTGGGCAAAAGTCATGAAGGATTCTATGCGTCCAGGGCCCGGCCGGAGCAGGAATTAACTGTGCAGGGAAAGCTGCACACATCCGGACCCTGAGAGAATAGGAAGGGTCATTATCCCCACCCAATTTTTACAGGACAGGCTCCCAGGGTCCCCACCCTCCCACCACTCCCTCAGGGATGAATTCTTTGAGACATGTTGGCACCTCCAAAAATGGAATAAATCAGTCTGTCTAGATTTCTTATGAGAATGGCCTGAGTTCATGTATGAAAACAGCCCGTAGCACGCAGTGGGGCGCTTGCTAAAGTTGCATTGCAGCCCCTGTCGCAGGAGGCCATATTGGTAAAGACGGAGGGAGGACTTGGGGCAGAGGGTCCAGGAAGGGGAGGACGCCCCCTAGACTGTGGGAGGGGAAGGGGCTCACTGTTCTTCCGGGGTGCTGAAGGACAAGACCAGCCAGGAGCGCCATCGCATGCCATTGAAAACACACGAATGCACGATCAAAGGTCGGCCGGCCGGTGGGACCCACCTGCGGCGGGTACTGGATATTCAGGGAGACCCATGAAGGGGACCCTCGCCTTCTTGGGAATAATGCTCCACTTCGCCCAGGACCCCAGGTGGGAAGCAGAGCTGTCCAAGCATCCCCTCAATCCCACCACAGTGCACGGCCTGGGAAGGCCAGCCGGGATCTCTGTCTGCTGGGGAGCGGGCGGAAGCCGGGCCTCTATACTAGAATCAGAGTCTAAGCAGGTGATTTCTTGCTCATCACCCAGGAAGCGAGAAGGCCCCAAGCATCACTGGTGAGCATCAGTTGAGGGCTCATTTGCGGCGACCTCATGGGGTTTAAGTCCCCACGTTACAGACAAGGAAGCCAAGGCCTCTGGAAGGGAAGTATCATTTCCCAGGCACAGATGTTCTGCTTCCCCGAATCCTCCTGACACCTCCTCAAGCCGACTCATTTCCCTATTTCAGGGCTGCAGAAACTGAGGTGCAGCGTGTGCGGTCCATTGTCCAGGGACACCGGCCTGGAGAGAAGCATCCTGATTTGGCACATAGTAGGTGTTCGATAAATGCATGTTGGATGAAGGCAGAGCAGAGGAGCATCCTTGAAGGGGGTCCCATCTCTGCTCTGCCTGGAGGGGACAGGCTGCTGCCCACAGAGCTGCCCAGCAGAGCCTGAGTTGGACTAGGCCACAGTTGTTTCCTCCTGCAGCAAGGGCCAAGGTACCGCTCCTCTCCGAGCCTCAGTTTAATTGTTAAGCAGCAGAGTTGGGTGAGGGTGGGTGGGTGTGATGGGTGGTGGGCAGGAAGAAAGCAGCAGGGGTCAGTGGTGGTGTCTTCCAAGGCTGTGCTCCCAGTCCCAGCCACAGCAGCCAGGGGAGCTCAGGGGCGGCGTCTGCCCAAACTCCCTGACAAACGAGGGGACATGCTGGCCCTACAGAGTCAAACCTCAACCCTGCCCGGGCAGAGCCCAGCCTCATCCCTGCCCAGGCAGAGCCCAGCCTCATCCCTGTCCAGGAGGAGCTTAGCTTCATCCATGTCCAGGCAGAGCCCAGCCTCATCCCTGTCCAGGAGGAGCTCAGCCTCATCCCTGTCCAGGCAGAACACAGCCTCATCCCTGCCCGGGCGGAGCCCAGCCTCATCCCTGTCCGGGCTGAGGCCAGCCTGGGCGGGGTGGGCAGCATCGTCCCAGCTGGGCATTTCTTTCCAAAACCAGGCCTGCTCCCCACAGCCTGGAGCCGTCCTCCCGTGGCCTCCTGGGAGCTGTGCTTGCCGGGGAGGGTGGGGCACACGGAGGGAGATAGAGGCTGGGGTCAGGCACTCTTGGGGGCCTATCCGTGTGGGCCCCTCTGGGGCATTCAGGGGCCAGTGGAAGAGCCAGTCAGGGTCGAGGGCGTGAAGGGCCATTGCCAGCTGGAAGGGAAAACTCAGGGTGTGAACTGGTGAATGAGTCAGGCCAGCACTTTCTGCTGAAGCCAGCCAGAGTCAGTCCCAGACCATAGATCCACACCTGCCACAGAGCACATGCCTACTCCAGCCAAGTGGGCAAGGGTGAGGGGCACAGTGCCTGGCTCTTCTGTGGGAAATGGGTAGGGCGGGGCCTGCTGGCTCTAGAAGGGACAGAGCAGAGGACAAGGTGTACAAAGTCCAGGTGTCCAATCTCCCTGTGCCTGGGCCTCGAGGTGGAGGAGCTGTGGCCTGTCGCGGCAGCTTCGTGGGGCTACTGTGGCAAATTACCATGAACTCTGCTGGCTTCAGTCATCACTCACGTGCTCTCCCACACTGAAGCATTGTGCATGTGCTCTCTTAGCGCGCTGGAGGCCAGAAGACTGAAATCCAGGGGTTGGCAGGGCTGAGCTCCCTCCAGAGGCTCTAGAGGACGAGGCCGCCTGCCCCTTCCAGCTCCTGGGGGCCCCGGGTGTTCCTGGGCTTGCAGCTGCACGGCTCTACTCCATGCCTCCTCCCTCCCCAGCCTCCTCCCCACAGGCCTCCTCCCCCCCCAGGCCTCCTCCCTCCCCAGCCTCCTCCCCCGGGCCTGTGTCTCTGTGTCCTCTTATAAGGACAGTCATTGGATCAGGGTCTGCCCTGCTCCCTGGCCTCATCTTGGCATGATTACACTGACAATGACCCTATTTCCAAATAAGGTCCCATCCATGGTTCCGGGGAAACATGAATTTGGGACACACTATCCAGATATCTTAGGCATCGCCATGAGAGGTGGGCAGAGGGCGCGGGGGCCTCGCTGTGCGCGGCGCGGGGTCGCAGGAGCCGTTAGACACGCAGGCCTCGCCCAACCCGTGAATTAGCTGGGCTGTCACAGGGGCCCATGTTCGAAGGCGCCCAGAGAGGCCTTCACTTCACTGGTTTCTGGGGATGGCCTTGTCCCCCACTGTGGCTGCAGCGGTGCAGTCAAACCCTGCATGTCCCCGCTGTCCCCGCTCTCCTCCGCATCTCTGCTCCTGGGCCAGGGAGGCTCTGAACGACAGAGGCTCCTGAGGCCCCTTTGCCCCTCATGGTGCCTTGTTTGGCCCAAGCTGGGGCTGAGCAGAAGGAAGCCGGGCAGGGCCAGTGCTGCAGCCTCAGCCCCCCGAATGGGTGACAAGCGGTTCACAGCCAGCTCTGCCCTATGATGACCTGTCTGGGTGTCAGGCCCTAAGCCCTAAGACCTTCATGCCATATGGCTGAGAAAGGTGCCAGTAGATAGTAATACTCATGATATCATCACCGGTTCGAGAGGTGCCATGGCCGTGGTGGAGCCGGCCTGGAGCCTGGGTCCTGCCCTCACCAGGCAGGGGACCTGGGGCAGGTGGCAGATGTCCCTGATTCCCAGGTGGCTGCAGAGGTGAAGGACACAGCGGGCCCAGGGAGGCCCAGCATGGCCTACCTGGGGGAGGGCTTTGCCCCGCCGCCCAGCGATTGCTCCCCGGTCCCGGCACTCACGTCATGACCAGCGTCTCGTCCCCCGGCTCGCTTAGCAGTCCGTCCACAAACACCGAGGTGCTGGTGAAGTTGTGCGTGCTCCAGGTGAGGCCCTCGTCCACACTGAACCTGCCGGGAGAAGATCGTCAGCGTCTCCAGGGTGGGCTGGAAAGCTACGTGTGTCTGGGACTCTGCCCCGCGGGTCCTGCTGCAGGGCTGGGTGCTGCACCAGCCGCCTTGCCAGCACAGGTGGCATCACATCTGCTTATGTCACATCTGCTTATCCACATCGTGCTGCAAGTCCTGGGGGCATTTTCTGGGGACCACACAGACACTTTGCATCCCCTGAATGGCCCCGCCCATGGCCTGAGCCTGGCCTAGGGGTTGCCAGGCCCGTGGCAGGGCTGGTGTTGTAGTGCCACCATCTGGCAGTTGAGTAAGCTCTTTTTCAGACTACAGTGATACTGGCTTCCTGGCAGCTGCTCCGGCTGTGCCTTCTGGGTCCCGAGTTCCTGCCTGCCCTCCCTTCCCCATGAGGGCCTTCAGCTGCCAACCCTCTCACCTGGGCACATGCTGGCTTCCTTGTCTGGGTTACCTGGTGCCAATCCCTGCACTTTACTAATTCCTCACCTCCTCAGGGAAGACCCTCCGTGCTCCCCAGGCTGGGATGGGGCCTCCCTCTGTGCCTGTCTCCCGAGGGCAGGACAAAGTCCATCTCGATGACCATTCCGGAAGGGTTTTTGAGGTGTGCCCCAGCCCTGGTCTTTAGGATTTAGTGCTGTTGCCCTGTGATCTTGTGTCCCCGAGGGGAGGACATTCTGGGAAAGAGTCTGAGAGGGTTCCCAGGTGGAAAGAAAGAGCCCCGGCCGCCCCACAGCCTGCCCGTCCCACAGCCTGCCCGCGCCACAGCCTGCCCGCGCCACAGCCTGCCCGTCCCACAGCCTGCCCGCCCTACAGCCTGCCCACCCAGCCCCGGGGCTAGCAGATGCCATTACTTGAGGATCTTCAAGGGGATGGAGGTGTCTTTGATGGCCACGATCACGCCGCCGTGGTCCAGGTACAGGATGTGATGCTCTTCCTCAAACACCTGCAGGGGAGAGTGGTGTGGCTGAGGGCAGGGCTCTGAGAAGGTTGGAGGTCATTCCAGGCTGAGTGGCTCCTGGGAGGCGGGTCGTGAATGTGTAGCTGGGGGACCCTGGCAGAGGCCAGGGCCAGTCTGAGGGTTCCCTGCACGTCCCGGGCCATCCCCAAGCTTTCTCAGCCCACGAAGACTCAGCGCACCCTGGATGATTGAATGGCGGACAGCAACTTCTACCCTATCAACCTGAACAAGGAAACTGCAAATGAGCACGGCATGCAGCCCTCTCTATGTGAAAACCCAGGCACAAAGAGTGCAAGCAACATGAAGATGACAAAGAAACAGAAAAACATTTACGATACACAGCCTCAGTCAAAGCAAACCCCAATTTGATATGAAGACTCAGCTCAAGTGCCATTTCCTCCAGGAAGCCCTCCCTGATGCCAGGCTGAGTGGGGAGTGGCCTCTGGGCTCCAAACCCCTGACCTAATACTTACTGTGCTAATCTGTCATTGTCTTTTCCAGCCAAAGCTCCTCAAAGACAGGGCCGCTGTGAGCCTTCTGTACCCCACAGAGCTCAGCTCAGACCTTGGTGCCCAGGGAGTGTGTGTGGAATGAATAAGTGAACAAGTGAATGAATGACCGACCACCAGATCCCCAAGGGACAAAAGGCTGAGTGGCCTGGACAGGGCTCACCCGGGAGGGGATACCGGAGGTGGCCTTGCTTGTTGGCAGACAGCCTCAGGGTGGGGTCCCATTGTATACATGAGGACGCTGAGGCTCTGAGGGGTGGAGGGTACGCCAAGCCCTCACAGCTGGAAGGTGGCAGAGTAGGGGATGGCTCCAAAGTCACAGCAGGACACATGGGGCCTGCCCTGAATCTCCAGTGAACATGCACGTGTGGGCGGCCAGTACCTGTCTCAACATGCCCAGCAAGGGCACTGCCATCTCTGCCACATTGCTCTTGCCCCATACCGCCCCTCCTTGAAGGAGGTCCCCTTCGCCCTCCCACCCTCACCCATCTGTCTCCCAGGCCTGTGGCCCACAGCAGGACACAGGGAAGCCCAGGAGGGGACAGAGGACAGCCATCCCAGGCAGCCCCCACTAGGACCAGCACGCTCATCCATCTCAGTGTGCTCAGGGTCTCGGCAAGCCCTTGGGGACTATGGACATGTCCACCTGAGCCAGGCTCCTGGGCCCCCCAGGAAGGTGCAGCTGTGCAGAGCTTCCAGGGACACGCATGCAGCAACTTCGTGCCGTGTGGGGCGGGATAAGTAAGGAGGCTTGGCTGACCCCTTCCTAGCAGGTGCGGAGCCTAACAGGGCCGCGCATGCACTGTCCCCTGGGGGGCTGAGCTGGGGACACCCTAGGTTCCAGGGGGACATTCAAGGGCAGCTGGGGAACAATCACGGGGACACTGGAAAGAGAAGCATCTGCCTCCATCTTTGCTCTGCCCCTCCATGTGGAGTCTCCCTTGGAGTTTGAACGCTGGGTTTTCCAGGAGCCAGCAGAAGGCCCTGGGGAGGACACGGACTGAGGCCCCACATCACAGGAACATGAACTCCAGTAGACCTGGGTGGGGGCCGGCAGACTACACCCTTGGCCCTGGTGTCCACCAGGTGTCCTGACCCCCATGCTCCTCAATCCCACCAGAACTTTCCAATGCTTCCGTGACCCTAGAGTCAAGCCCAAATCCTACCATGGCCTCAGGGCCCCGAAGGAGGGGCCCCTGCCCACGTTGTTTCCTTTCCCTGAACACACCCAGGCCCTCGGCACATGCCATTACCCTCCCTGCAAAGCCCTTCCCCAGGCGTTTCCTCCTGGTTATCACAATCTGCTGGCATTTCCCACCACTCCTAGGAATTCTCCAGGAAGCACTTTTGCCTTGGATAAAGAAGAGAGGCTCCTTACGAAAAATGATGGAGGGCGAGCAGCTGTGTCTCAAAACCTGCCCTTGCTCTTCCCGTCTCCCTCCCTCCCTCTTCTCTCCCCTCCCTTCCTCCCTCCCTCCTCTCTCTTGTTTTTTTCTCTCTCCCTTCCCCCTTCTCTCCCTCTTCCCCTCTCCCTCCCCTCCTCCTTTCTCCTTCCTGTTTAGAGTTGGGGTCTGTCAGGTGAGGCCAAATGACACAGAAGGGTGGCGCCTCCAGGACCTCCCTGGTGGGGGTGCTGCTGCCCGTCAGGGACTTGCAGGATCCAGGCAGCCACCTTGCGCCCGTGAGGCGTCCTGCACACAGGATCTCACTGAAGAGCAGCCAGGCTCACAGGTTATTTGCCCACTTTCCAGAGACACTGAGGCTCAGAGACACAGTGACTTGCCTGAGGCCACACAGCTGGTGACTGCCAGACACCAACCCCTGCCCCTTCCACGGGGACTTCCTCTGTGGGCATCTTGCCTCCACACAGGTGGGTACACACTCTCGTGGGTGGTGGGGTCGCAGGCTGGAGTGGGGACTCAGAGTTAACCTGGGGGCTCCCCAGATGTCCCCCGACACTCTGTGCTCCCTCTGGGGTTCACAGCCCTGTCTGCCCGAGGGCAGAGCGGGGCAGGGGAGTTGCCATGCCCGGATCCTCTGTCCTGACGCTAGCTCAGGAAAGTGCTTGGAGAAGCACATTGCCTATGGCTACATTCATAGAAATTGTTTCCTGCACAAGAGTTGACAGCCTGTAGGTTTTACGGTGTCACAGGCACAGATTTTAGGGGACTAGGAAGAAGAACTTTCCACAATTCTCCTCCCCATTGATCTACCCATCCGACAGACCCATTGGTCTGGGTCCTCTCTGTTGGGGGTGCCAGCATAGATGCAGGCCTGGCCTCTAGGGATTCATAGCCTAGGGAGAGACCCCCAAGGAAGCAGACCGTCCCCACACAGTGACAGTGACTTGCCCACGGGGTACCAGCAACTAGAGAGGGGGCCCTGTCATCTTCACCCTTCAGGCCCTGCCACAGGACGAGGGGCTCAGCCATTGTTTTGTGGACAAATGACATCTTGTTTTAAGGAGAGTCCAGAGTTGAATCAGTGGGTAGCCCAGGGAGGGGTTCACAGGGCAAGTGGAGCTTGGGGAAACCTTCAGAGGCACAAGGGCATCACAGGCGGGAAACAGAGGGGCAAAGGCCTGGAGGTCAGGAGGGCAGCTGTGTCCAGGGAGCAGGAAGCATGTGGCTGGGGCGGGAGCCCTGGGGGCACATGGACAGGCCCCAGGACAGATGGGCAGCTTGGAGGCCGGTGTGACACCCAAGGCTTGATCGGGGAGTGACAAGAGCACATTCCCTTTCAGAAGATTCCTTGGTTGCTGGGGGAGACGGACCAGAGGGGCAGGGGCTCGTTAGAGGCTCCCACAATGATTTAGGAGGAAAATGAATCCCCAAGCAACGGGCTCCCCTCCAGGAAGGAGGAAAATCCGAGGAGAAGCGAGGCTCCCTCACTAGGACAGCAGTGGAGGTGGCGGAGGCAGGTGGCGGAGACCACGCTGGGTCCTGTGAGGCTGGAGGAGAGGGGCCTCGTGGATGAGCGCACCCGCCATGCCTGAGCATGATTCCCCACCCTTCGAAGGTGTGGCTGCAGCCCCCTTCCCTGGCTCCACCGGGAGCCTAATCGGCTGCTTTGGGGGTCCCCTGAGGGAGATGGGGCTGCTGAACAGCAGGGCGTGGTGCAGTGAGAGGACAGTGGGCTTCTCAGAGCCTGACAGTCCTGGAGTGCAGTTTCCCTTGGGTACCGAGCTGGCCCCCTGAGCTGGTGCACGCCAGGGCTCTGCACTGGGACACCTGGATGCCTGCCCAGCCACCCTCCTCTCCAAGCGTGGGCAGGTAGGTGTTGCTGCATCCACCCCCAGGGAGGCGAACAGAGTGCCTCCTGGCCATCCTGGGAATGACATCTGCTCTCATTAGCTTGGGGCTCTGGGAAAAGGTGGCTCCAGGGTTTTCCAGACTCCACCAGCAGGCTGCAGGGTCTTCAGACGTCCATCGCTGTGGTTTCCTGCGCCCTGAGCAAGCAGCAGGGCCGGATGGGGAGAGCAGAGTCCCTGTCTCCACTTCACCCTTTCCCTGCCTCCCCCACACACTGGGTTTCAGCCAGGGGCTCTGTAACATTTTCTGGCTTTAGACAAAACATCCTAGGAAACTCATGTTTTTGAAAGGTGATGTCGATTAAACCAGATGCACTCTGGCATTCCACATTCGTATTCTGAGTTCTCTCTCAGATGCATCTCACTGCATCCCTGACAACCTGGGCACGAGAGGAAGCCATGGAGACCGCCCTGGGCTCACCACCCTGCCCTCTCTGCCTCTGTCCCACTCTGCCCCTGCCTGGGCATTCTTCCTCCCCAGCCCACCCTAATAAACTAAAAAAAAAATACCCACAGGAGCATCCCTCCCTCCCCTGCCACATGCATGCACAGGCCTGCCCCCTTGGGCTCCTGTCCCCCACCACCAGCCAGGTGAGTCCCTCTCCTTCCCTGCACCCCGCCGTCCTTCGGGAGGCACCAAGCACAGACCTGGCCAGGCCTCAGCTCAGCACTTTCCTAGATGCTCTCCCATTTAATTCTGATATTCCCAAGTTTGAAATCTAAGCAAATTGCTCAGCAAAAGTGACGGCTACGACTATCTTGCAATCCGTTTCTATGAAATTAGAAAACCTTCTATTTCACCCTGTCTATTGAATCTCATACGGGGGAACCTTCTCTAACAAATAGACAGACGTGACCTTTAAGAAGCTTCAGACATGTTTCACTAGTTTTAGTGAAATAGAAATATTAAAATACAATAAATCGCCTTTGCCCTTTTGAAAATTCCATGTTTCTTGCATATTTTTAAAAAACGTCAAGGCCTTCAACCCGGGCTGCAGGTGAAGCCTGCACTTTGGGATTACCACACGTGCCCAGAGCACTGCTGTGTGGGAGGGGGGCCGTGGCTGGGGTACTCGGGCATGTAAAACACTGACCTCAAACAGAACGTCTTGTCTGGAAGGAGAGAGTCACATGTAAGTTTGATTGATTTCCCCAGTATGTAAAGCAGACACTGCCACTCCATGAGGTTGGCAGGCCAACTTCAACCAGAAAGACCATGTTCCGCCTCCCAGAAAGAAACAACCAGTGTACAATGAGGCAGGGCCCCCTCCTGGGGTGGGGAGCTCAGGCTTGGATCCTAGAGCTGCCTGGACCACACAGGACACGTGGCACCGGCTGACATCCCTCCCTCAGCCTCGCTGTCTCTACACTCTGAGGGCCACCAGCACCATCGCCTCTAGTCTGCGAATCTGAGGTCTGCGCAGAGCTGCACAGAGCACAGAAGGACCCTGCCCAGGCCGTCCTGTGCTGGTGGGAGTGGCTGCGTCCTGCGTAGTGTGCACTTCCTCTCCACTCCTCACTTCCTTTCTCTTCTCGGGACCTGGGATAGCCTCCAGACACCCCAACCCAGACTCATGATGACCCCCACAACCTGTTCCTCCCCCCGTATTCTCTTCCACTGCTGTGTCCACAGCCCCCGCCAGGAACCTGGAGTCCCCCGTACTCCCCTCCTGGCCTCTCTCTGGGCTCCCGAAAGAGCCCAAGTCAAGCCTCAGAAGCGCCATGTGGCTTCCTGGCCGGGACTTCCTCCCTGTTCTGTTCCCTGGCATTTATCCCCATTTCTCAGATGTTCGCAGTGACATGTCCAAATGTGCGGAGATGTTTCTCGCATCTGTCACTCCCCATCAGTGACCATGGGAAGAGCAGCTGGGTGGTCCGAGCCATCTGCCTGGACTTGCTTTTCAAATGCAGCAGATGCACATCTGCTAACGTGAGCCCTGGCTCCAGCCACTTGGGCTGCAAGATGGGAGACATGGCTCAGAGCTTCTCCCACGGAGCCTCTGGAATGGATGGGATGACAGAAGTGTCTACGGAGGGTCCCAGCTGGACGGGGTGGGGGTGCCGGGCACCTCCCGGCCAGCTTACCTGCCGCCAGGTGTGACCGCAGTCTGACGTGATGTACATTTCTTCTTTATATTCCACCAGCTGCGAGCCCAGGTTACCTGGTCCAAAAGAAAAGGGGCAGCGCCACCCTTAGGATTGTCCAGCTTTTCCCTCTTTAACAAGTTTGAGCCTGGAAAAATCCTCAAGCAACAGTGGCCTGTACCCTGGGTCTCCATCTCCCACACAGACCTGCTGTGGCTGCTGGGCTGGGGCCCTGGGTCTGGTTCTCTGCAGTGAAGGGTCAGCCCTGCCCAAAGATAGCCACATGAGGGGACTCCAGCAGGGGCCCAGGGCAGGCAGAGCTCGGGCACCTCAGAGAATCCACTGGTGTGGTCCACAAATAAGAAGCATGGAGTGTGGTTAGGGACGGGTTGGAGAGGACGTGGGCCGGGTGGGCCAATGTGGGCTCACGGGCAGCCCCTGTGGGGCTTGAAAGCAGGGCAGGACATGGCTGAGTTTGTGTTTAGAGACAGCTCCTAGGGACTGGGTGCAGGGGAGCCAGAGGCAGGAGAGAAGGCAGGTGGGCACACAGCAGGGTCTCACTAGCTGCTGGGTGGATATTTGGGAGGAAGGTGAGGTGGGCACCAAACCAACTGGGGGCACAGAATGTGGTTTGGGTTTACTGGAGCCACAGCACTGGGCTGATTGGGTCCATCTCCAGCCTTGATGTCCACTCAGAGGGGCTCAGACTTAATGCTGTGGGCAGTGTCAGAATGGGAAGAACTCATGCCCAGCATCCAAGCCAATCTCATGTTACAGATGAGGAAGGTGAACCCACATGAGGCTCCTATAGGAAGAACAATGGCCATGCATAACAGCACGAGCACCAGGAAAATCGTAGCAGCCTCTGGTGCTGCGTCCGGCCCACCCCAAACAGCATCCTGAAATGGTTCGAACAAACGGATTTCTGATGAGACAGATTTGGGGCTCCCACTGCACCCCATGGCTGTGGCAGAGAGAGGGGTCCAAATCTCCAGGATGATGGGGACCATGATGATGGCATTGAAGCTGTTCTGGGGCCCCAGAACAGCTGAGTGACTTGTATATCACTTGCCCTTTGAAGCTTTATTTAGGTGGCACTTTCAGAAGTACTTTATCCAGGGTCAAGTTTAGAAGTCACTGGAAAATTCCAAAGGGGATGGATTGTCCTCAAATAGATGAATTAAAAGTGAGTTCTAAGAGTGGCAGGGTGTTTGTGTGCCTGTCTTCTCTGTTGAAATTCATTTACCTACCTACTCGTAAATCCACCCATCTACCGACTCATCCACCCACCTATTCATCCATCCATCCACCCATCTGCCCACCTGCCCACCCGCCCACAAACCCGCCCATCCGCTCACCCATTCACTCACCCATCCATCCATCCACCCACCCACCCACCAATCCATCCACCCATCCATCCAACCATCCATCTATCCATCCATCCATCCATCCATCCATCCATCCATCCATCCATCCATCCATCCATCCATCCATGCATCTATCCACCCACCCACCCATCCACCCATCCACTCACCCATCCACTCACCCATCCATCTATCCACCCACCCACCCAACCACTCACCCATCTACCCACCCACCCATCCACCCATCCATCCATCCACCCACCCACTCACCCATCCAACCATCCGCCAACCCATCCATCTAACCATCCACCCATCCACTCATCCATCCATCTATTCATCCTCCCATCCATCTTTTATTAATCTATTATCCATCCAGTTGATCATCCCTCCATCCACCTATTCTCTCAGCTCCACCACTCACTCTCTCCTGCACGTATTCAATGGCGTTTGCTAAGTGTCTACTCTCTGCTCAGTCCTGTGCTGAGCTCTGGGGAGCCTGAGCTGAATGAGCTGTGGCCCTGCTCCCCGAGGGCTCTGAATCTAGCAGACGAGGGCAGCTGCGCAGGTGCACACAGAGCCAGGACAGTGGACCCGTGAGGAGAGCCTCAAGGAGAGACTCAGGCAGGAAAGAGCCTCCGAGTGGAGCCTGGAGACCTGAACATGGTTGGCCCAGGGAAAGGGGACCGGGTGTCCAAGGAAGAGGGAGCAGCCTGGGAAGAAACACGGACCTGGGCAGGTGCAAGACAGATAGGATGGATGAGGCAGAGGGGTAGGTGTGGAATCTGGGTACCGCTGGACCTGTCCCTTCTGTGCAGTGTGGTGCCTGGCAAACAAAAAGTGCTGAGCAATGGCTACTGAATGAATGAAGTGAGTGAGGTGAATGAATGAACAGAACAAGCAGCAGGGAGGAGAGAAAGAAGGGGTGCCTTTTATCTTTCTGCTATCCCAGACACCAGCAGCCGCTCCGGGACACACACATCACAGGCAGAGCTGGGCCAGGAGTGTTGCTGTGTCAGCACACTGCGTGGGCCAATTTGCAGTTTGTAATTTCAACTGTGCACACGTCTGTCTTTTAAGAAATGCTATCTGTTTTCCTTGCTCTACCAAAGCTGTCAGGCTGCCAGTCACCTAACAGTCTCGGGGGAAAGAAGGAGGGATTCACAGAACACATTGCAGGCTGTCAGAGTGGAAGGGCCTGCGGAAAGCTGAGGCTGACACCCTGATTTTGCGGATGGGAAACTGAGGTCCAGGGTGGTGGGAGGTGATGAGGGGAGAAGCTTCCCTGCTGCCTCCCTGCCTGGGTGTTCTGGTGTCTCCTTGGGCCTCCTCTCCCCAGGCCCAGGACCCCTGCCCTTCCTTGGTGCCAGCAGAGTCTGGTAGGAGTTAGTGCTCACTGAATGAAGGCATGCTTCCTCTCCATCCTTCCTCTATCCCTGCAGCCAGAAAATAGCAAGGCCACACACCAAAATCTACCCCACCCACACTTCATCAAGGAGGACTGCGGGGCAGTCCAAGAGACAGGGAGCACCGACGATCACCGAGACACAGCTGGGGCCCAAGTGAGTGGGCTGCCCCGTGGTCCTCCAGTTTCTGCTGATGCTCCCACCTTCAGAAGGGTCTGTTGAGCGTTCACAGGGCTGGTGGGGCTCAGGTCAGCTCCCAACCCCACTCAGGCCCCTCAGCCAGGCCAAGGGCTTCTCGCCCTCACATCTAGACACGTCCTGACATTGATGGGCCCTTGACCGGCCAAGTCCCCAAAAAGGGACTGCACTGGGGAGGGCTGGGCCTGCAAATGGCTCTGAGACTCAGTTCCCTGAGCCAAGCCAGCAGCACAGAGCAGGCTGTGGTGTTCCCAGCTCCCAAACAGCCCCCTCAAGGTTTTCTTGGCTAAATGCTACCATCACCTCTGCCAGGGCTAGGGACGGAGAAGTGTTCACCGGCCTCTGCTCTGTGTCGGGTCCTGAGGACGTCTGGATGATCAGCTGGGACATAGACCAGTGACCAGGATGGGGCAAAGGGCAGTACAGGGAGCGGACTCCATAATCACCTGGGGCACCCATGGTATCTGAGGAGCAGGTGGGGGTTGGCACCCACTCTGTACTCTTTGGCTTTCTGGGGGAGGCACATGAGCTGGAGCAGGAACCCAGGGACCTGCCCTGGGCATGGAGAGCAGCCTCGGCAATGGGGGTGGTAGGAAGCAGCTGGCCACAGACCGTGCAGGGTCCGGGAACACTGGCTCGCTGGGAGCCCCGAAGGTGTGGAGCAGGAAGCATTGATCTCATAGGGTATAACTCAGCGTGAGGATTCCTATCCTAGTCTATTGAAAGGAAGAAAGGATGAAGATGAGGAAGAAATGATGAAGATGAGGAAGAAAGGGTGAAGATGAGGAAGAAAGGGTGAAGATGAGGAAGAAAGGGTGAAGATGAGGAAGAACGGATGAAGATGACGTATCCTTCAGATGCCACTCACTCCACCACAGAAGCACTCGGAAGGGAGCCAGCCCTTCAGTCCTGCGACATGCCCAGTCGGGAAGAACCCGCCACCAGCACCCTCAGCCACAGCTGGGTTGATTTCTGGGCTCAACATGGCTGATTCTCTACTAGGGGGGTTAGAAGTCAAGTTTCTGTCTTTGCTTCTCAAATCCATCCCCTTCTATTAATAGTTGGAGCCACAGCCTCACTTTCTGGGTCCCTCTGCAGTCTGATCTCTGCAGGCTGGACCTGAGGATGGTCCCCAGAGACTAGAATGCATCTCCTCGAGCTCGAGACCCCAGCGCGGCACTCCCCCACCTCCACCCTGCACACGCGGTGCCCTCTGCCTCAAGCGTCCTCTTCCCTGTGGGTCGGCTTGGCAGATGCCCATTTGTCCAGCAGGCTCAATCCAAACCCCAGGGCAGAATCGAGTGCCCATACCCTACGTCCCCCTGGACCATCTTGTAGGAACTTGGCATCAGGATGCATCTGGCCCTGTGGTCATCATCCCTTTGCTCCTCTGCTCACCCCTGAGTGACTGAGTCTTAACTCCCTCATTTCCAGCACCCAGTGCAGTGCCTGGCATGTGGGCGGGAGTGTCCAGCGTCCCCTTTGATGAGAGGACAGCCTGGCAGAGCACAACTGCCTTGAAGGTTTCCTGTCTTACCCTGTCTCATTCCTACAGTGGAGGTTTTGTTGTCTCATCTTGCAGATGAGGAAACAGGCTCAGAGAAGTGCAGTGAAATCTCAGAGTCCTACAGCTGGGAGGCGTAGAGCCTGGGGCTTATGCCTCTTATCTGCCTGGCTCCGGGATGGAATTCAGGAATGAATGACAGGGCGGGCAGGGGAGCGACCCCGTGGAAACAGGTAGCCATCATCCCTAGCCACCTCCAGCAGTGCGGCCACATGGCCTCGGGACCTGTGCCAGGGCAGGCGGCCATGTCGGGCCAGCAGATGTGCAGCCAGCCCACGCGCCTTTTCCTCCTGCTCTCAGCAGATGCTCAGGGCTGGAGAGGAGGATGGAAACAATGGACACATCAATTGACCCACATTGCACAGCTGGCTCCATCTTCCAGGAAAGCCCTGCCCAAGACTGAACAGAAGTGGAATAAAATAGAAGTGTAGTCTCCTGCCCTTGTAGGGACAGTGTGGGGGCAGGCAGGGAGGGAGGAAGGCTGTGACTGACACCCCCACAGAGCGAGGGGAGCTGCTCTCAGTGCTCTGTGTGACTCCTGCACAATTCAGGGATGCACTGAGAGATGGTGGGGGACCGGGATGCTCATTCTGGGCTCTCAGGGCCTTTGAGCGGTGGAAACATTGGAAATTATGCCTTTTGTATTTTGGTCAAGAATTTGGGGTTTCAGCCAATCAAGATAGTGCATTTTAAATACCCTGTCACTGAGAAGCCCAGGAAACCAAGTCCACAGGACTGGGGGCATCTAACGTGGCTGGTGAGTCTGTCTGTGCGTGGAAGCTGATAGGCAGTGAGTGGCTTCACATTGACGCTGACGGGTCGCATTTTCATTGGTCATTGTGGGGGCAGACAGAGGCTGTCCAGATGGGCTGTCACTGCCTAGGACCCCGGGCATAGAGAGCACACAGAGGAACTCCAAAAGCTGAAGGGCTTTGTTCACAATCCCCTCTCTTCCCAGCTGCAAAGCCCCAGCCTCCCCAGACAGGCCAGGTCTCTGCCGTCAGACCAGCCCTGCACGTAGGCTTCACCTCCAGCCAGTCCATTCACTCTGGTCTGGTCCTTTGGGGTCCCCATGTTCCCCCTTCCACCCAGAAGGCCATTCCTGCCATCACAACATGGCCACTCATTCACTTGTCCCGTCACTCACTCATTCACAAACAGCCTTGGAGGGCCCACCCTGAGCCAGGCCCCAGCTCGGTGCTGGGATATGGTGAAGGGTCAGACCAGCTCAGAGTCTGGGGTTCACATCCATATGGTCCTTGGCTGTTGGCCACATGGCCAACCCCTCTGTGTGGCAGATGGTGCTGGGGGAAATGGAGGGAAGGGGTCCTGGGTTCAGGAAGTGTGAGCTCTGGGCCTGTGCCTCTGCTGTCCAGCGTCTGCAGGAGACGCTGCCTCTCTGACTGTCACAGACCCCATGTGCAAAGTCTTGCCTGGCTCTCCCACACACCAGCTGAGTGACCCCAGACAGGTGGCTCTACTTTGTGTTTTGAATGGTTCTTCTAAAGCAAATCAACCTCATTTTATGGTATTATTTGATCAGCATACCAGGATTCTTGGATGTTCTAGTTTAGGGGAAGAGACAGACACAAAAATTATAATTTTGGGTTTTCAAAAAAGGGCTAGTTGTATACTTGTTTTTCTCCCCCCATTAAACTAGAACTTTTTTCAGGGGCCAATAAATATCAACCATGATACAAATCATCCATCCATTTATCCACCTACCCATCTATCCATTTTTCTATCCATTTGTCATTCATTCGTCATCCATCCATCCATTCACCCATCATCTATCACCCATCATCCATCTATCATCCACCCATCCACTCATCCATCCACTCACCCATCCACCTATCCACCACCCATCCACCATCATCCATCCATCATGCATCATCCATCCGTTCATCTATCCATCCATCCATTCAGCATCTATCCATCATCCATCATCCACCCACCCACCCACCAACATCCATCCATCATGCATCATCCATCTATCAATTCAGCATCTATCTGTCATCCATCCACCCACTCATCCATCTGTCCCCACACCCATCCACCCACCCATCCACCTACCCACCAACCATCCACCATCATCCATTCATCATGCATCATCCATCCATTCATCTATCCATCCATCCATTCAGCATCTATCCATCATCCATCATCCATTCACCCACTTGTCCATTCATCCACTCATCCATCTATCCACTCATCCATCCACCCACACACCCATCCATCCACCCACCCACCATCATCCATCCATCATGCATCATCCATCCATCAATTCAGGATCTATCCATCATCCATCATCCATCCACCCATCCAACCATCCACACACCCATCCACCCACTCATCCACCTATCCACCACCCATCCACCATCATCCATCCATCATGCGTCATTCATCCATTCATCTATCCATCCATCAATTCAGGATCTATCCATCATCCATCATCCACCCACCCACTCATCCATCCATCCACTCATCCATCCACCCACCCACCCATCTACCACCCATCTACCATCATCCATCCATCCATCATCGATCCATTCACCTATCCATCCTCCATCCATCCATTCACCATCTGTCCATCATCCAGCCAGCCATCATTCATCCAACATCTACCCACCCATCATCTATCACTTCATCTATCCATCCATCCATTGGTCAACTCTTCCATCTGTTCATGTTTCCATTCTGCCGACACATATCATATGCCCACCCTGGGCCATGCACTCACTTCTCAGAATTTGCCATGAGAGCTCAGCTTCCTGGAGATGCAGTGGTACTGCTTCCTAAGGGACATACTATGCCCTCAGGCCCATGACCATCCATTTTGACCCTTGAGATTGGAGGTACTCTTGGGCTGTAACGGCACCTGTCAGCTGCCCGTGATGGAAGCCACCTACCTGCCCCCATGATGAGGCCTGGGGCGGTGTCCTTGGTGTGCACGGTGCCTGATACATAGGGGTTGTCTGCCCAGCGCAGGTGCAGGTGCAGGTGGCAGTCTGGCTGCAAGGAAGAGAAAGGAAGCAATTGTCAACACATGAGTAGGAGCATCCTTAGGAAAACTAGGCCCGATGACAAACCTGCCCCTGTGGCTTTTGGGGAGAGAAGGCTGGGCCAGGAGTGCCTTGGAGGAATGGATAGAGGATGGGAAGCGGGTGTGAGGCTGACCTCTAGGGAAAGGGTGGGAAGGACAAGGGAAGCTTCAGCAGATCCTGTGCTGACAGCCTGGGAGGTGGAAGCGGGCACAAGCGAGGCACCTGGAAGGATCTGTTGGTTCCCTAGTCTAGATTAGGGACCCCCACAGCATCTGGGTATGGTGAGACACCCAGGAGGATTTGTTCGTTCCCTGGTCTAGATTAGGGACCCCCGCAGCCCCTGGGTGTGGTGCCTCTGCTCATGGATGCAGCTGCTGGGGCTTCTCCCACTGAGGGCTCTTGGGCATGGGTCCCGGCAGGTGGGTTCCGCAACATGGCTCCTCTGTGCAGTGCTGGGCTGTGGGATGTGATTCCTGGAGCCTGCATGGCCCAAGCTCATATTCATTCATTCACCTATGCAGAACCTTTATTGGGAGCCTCTTATGTGACCACAGTATCCCTGGCATCAGAGGATGTCACCCCATAAGACTCTCCCACTTTGAGATACAGAGGGGTGGGTTAAGTGTGCAAGAGCCCCAGGGGGCTGGTTCTGGAGACCCCATTTCTCCTGATCTCCCTCTGGCAGCCTGAGATACTGGGTCTCAGAGGTCTGGCTGGCCGAGTCCTCCTTGGTGACATAGGTGAACCACCAGAGACCCCACTGAACCGACAGATGCCGAAAGGCTTTGTGGGGGAATGACTCTGGGCTCAGCCTTCCTAATTTCCCCAAGTCAGGGAACTCCACAGGGTAAATTGAGGCAGGGCAGTCCTCAGGCTGGTCACAGAAAGGGCAGGGCTTAGACTCCTCGTACCTCCTCTAAATGGAGGTGTGGCCTTAGGAAAAATGCTTAACTTTCCTGTGCCTTTCTTTCTTCTCTGTGAGATGGGACAATAACCTCTGCTTCACAGGATATTGGATTAATATGGCACACCTCTGGGGTCCAGCCCTTCCCCTGGGCAAGGTACTGCCTAATTGTTTACTAATAAGAATGGTAAACATTGTATTTGCCACCTTACAATTATTTTTTTTCTGTTAAAAATCTCCAGCTTAGAAATATCCTAGAACTGGGTGCCCAGAGATCCAAATTGTAACTTAAGAGGCACCACTAATTTTCTGGGCAGCCTTGGGACTCAGTTTCCTCATCCTCAAAATGGAGACAGTGACGGTGAGGCCTGCTGACGCGCTCTGCAGGGCTCATTCCAGAATCCCCTCATCATTGCGGTGTCATATCATCTACTAACATCCACGTCAGAGATAACCTCTCTCTTCATTTCATGTTATAATAACACTTTCTTCTGGCCCATGAATTGCTTATGTTTTACACAGGTGACCCTAACTTAAATGTTAAACCGTTCAGGAAATTGGATATTTACTTGGATAAGATGCGACCGGGTGGCGGCTGCAGTCGGCAGATGGGCTTTATTTGTCTTCTCTAGGATTTAACAGATGTACGGGTTGCACTATATGTTGTACGATTCATCCATGAGCAATGCCCGGAGCAGGGAATCTATAGAGCCAGGAATGGACAGGTGGTTGCCAGGGGCTGGAGGCTGATGGGGGATAGGGAGGTGACAGCTAAGGATCAGGGGCTTCTTTTTTGGGTGGTAAAAATGTCCTAAAAGGGACAGTGGTGATGGTGGCCCAACTCTGTGAATAGACTAAAAGCCACTGAACTTGCACTTGAAAGGTGAACTATGTGGGATGTGAGATCTCAACAAAGCTGTTAGAAAACAACAAAAAAAAGAAAGGTTGCAAATTCAGCTGAAAGGTGCCCCATGTCCACTGCAGAGGCACATCCTGAAGATGACTGAGGGACTGAGACCATCCGCAGGGGAACCCAGGGAGTCCTGAGCTGACGACCACAGGGCCCCGGGTGGCAGGAGCCTGGGCACTATGTCACCCCTGGAGAGCCACCTGAGGGTTCCAGAAACACCTGGATCGAATGGCGACAAATAGGCCCCACTGAACATCTGTGAGATGTTAAGACGTTGCCTGCTGCAATAGATTCTTCCGATTTCTTACAACGGAAAAGCAGGTCTGGCACCTTTCAGTCCTAACCTCCTGTCCCCCCCAGATAGCTCAGGAAGGAAGACAGAGGCGGCTTGCTGGGGAAGGAGGCCGCTGTGATCTTGGTAGGCAGCGTTTGGCTTCCGCACTGCAGAAGGCAGCTCTAATCAGGAGAAGGAGCTCAGCAGGGGTGTGGTGCGGGAGTCCCCAGCAGCAGTGTGCCTGGCAGAGGCCGCCCTGGCTCTGCCATGCTTTGATATTCTAGGTTTTCTAGAAGACCAGAGCTCATGGGCTGGTCTCCATCAACCTCTCCCATTCCCCTGATGAGCTGTGCACATCTGGTCACTTGCTGCGTGCACAGTGGGCAGAGTTGAATTAGAGGGTGCCGCTTCACAAACCCTAGCTACCTCTCCCCACCCCTCACCACTAGTGGCCTATCCTGGTTGCCTGGCACTCAGGCCAGAGAAGTGGAACCCTCCTCAGGGTTCCCTGTGGGGTGGCCAGTTATGGCCTGCAGGCCACTGGTGAACACAGGCAGCACTATGAACCCCTTTGCATTCACCTTGGGGCCTGCTGATGGCCAAACAGACGTCTCCCCCAGCTCCTGAGGCGGCTGCAGGCACCGTGCTGGTGTCTGACACAATCACTCCCACCCGAGCCTGGGCCACCAGGTGAAAGGAAGGGCAATGCCAGCAGGCCTGGAGGAGCCCGCCCACAGGGCACCGGGATGCCCTGCACAGGTGGCAGGCCAGTGTGCATCAGGAGCCCCAGAACTAGCCTCGGGTGCATGTCGTCAGAGATGGGGCTTCCTCCGAGGCCACCCAGGACAAGGACAGGAGACCCCTGGGACAGGCTGTGGCCCTGGGAGTCCATGCAGAATGCTGCAGTGTTGACTGAAGTGGGCCTGGGTTCCTGCAGGGCTGGAGGCAGGCCAAGCTGGGGGCTGATGCTGTCCCAGGACTCTCCCTTCTCTGCCTGTTTGGCATATAGGGGCCAGAGGGTGCCCTAAAGAAGTGTCTAGCAAATCATCAAAGACTGCCAGATGGACCAGGACCGGGAGATGCAGCACCAGCCACCTGGATGCCTAGCACTCATCGCAGCCTCATGCCTCAGAAGAGTGACCATGGACTGTGCAGTGAATGAAGTTTTATGCTGAATTCAAGATGCAAACAGATTCAAAACCACCTTCCAATGAAGCTGGATCATCCTAAAACAGATCTGATCATGCCACTCCTCCGTTAAAGCCATCCCTGCATTTCCCCATTGAGGGAAGGAGGTATCCCCAGATAGGGCACAGGTCAAGTGGCCTGGGCAAAGATTCGTGACCCAGAGTTAAGAGAAAAACAGAGGGCTGAAAAATCACGCACATGTGTGATCCCAATGACGACTTGGTAATGTGTGTATGAGTGAAAAGATTGTAAAGAACAAAAATACCCAGTTACTATTTTTCTGGATGGTGTGATTCTGGTTATACCTTATTTCCCTTTTTATAACTTTCTGTATCTTCCAAGAATTCTGTAATAATCAGGCATCACTTTTATGAGCACTAAGTCCTCAGGCACAGTTTGCCCATTCATTGAGAGGTTGTGTGGCTGCAGGAGGGATGTAGTCAGGAGGTCCTGTGAGTGGCCCAGGAGGTCCTGTGAGTGGCCCAGTTCGTCCTGCCTCTGCACTTTCACCCTTGGAGATGCCATGGCCACACATACAGGATAGCCCAGACCTTCTGAGCCATGCGGGTGTTTTTTATATATATATCTATAATATTTATTTATTTTTTTGAGACGGAATCTCACTCTGTTGCCCAGGCTGGAGTACAATGGCACGATCTTGGCTCACTGGAACCTCCACCTCCCAGGTTCAAGCAATTCTCCTGCCTCAGCCTTCCAAGTAGCTGGGATCACAGGCATGTGACACCATGCCTGGCTAATTTTTGTATTTTCAGTAGAGACGGGGTTTCGCCATGTTGGCCTGGTTGGTCTCAAACTCCCAATCTCAGGTGATCCACCTGCCTCAGCCTCCCAAAATGCTGGGATTCCAGGTGTGAGCCACCATGCCCAGCCCGCGAGGCTGTAGTTTGATGTCTGTTGTGCCCCCGTGGGCTCCGTGCACTTGGTTCTACGTTCCCCCGTGCCCAGTCAGGTTCCCACATGCCTGCCTGGGGCTGCATGCTCACCAGTTTGCTCCTATTTCATTGTTTCAAGGCCAAGACAAATCTCACCGAGGTTATCTCCTCACTGAGCTGCATAATCACAGACAAGAATCTATTCTTAGCAAAAACTTGCTTTGACAGATTAATATGGCTTAACTTTGCCGATGATGATACAAAAATTAGCCCTTTCACAGCAACTCTGTTCTGGGAAGCATTTTTACAAAGGGCAGGTAATTAATTCTCCACACAGGTCGACAGGTGTTATCAGCAGGAGTGGGGGGCTTAAGCAGAGGCGGACAGCAGGCTTCTGAGAGGTGAGTGTTCCCAAGTCAGAGCTCAAGCCTCAGCTTAGAGCAACGGGCTGCCCTGGGGGTCAGAGTCCCGCCCTGGCTCTGGAGTGAGGGCTGTCTGGGAGGAGGAACTGCTCGCCTCTTAGTACCATGGCCTTCATGGGCCAACACTGGGGCCGGTGGCGGCAGTGGCTCACCATTTTCTAAGCCCTGCTGTATGCCAGGTAGAATCCCAGGAAGACAGGGAATGTCTTCTGGTTTGTTGGTTGGTGTGTTCTGAGCCTGCAGAACAGTGCCTGGCACATAGCAAGTGTTCATGCAGATTTGCTGAATATAACCCTGTCAAACAGGTACTTTTGTTCTTTCTATTTTATACATGAGGAAGCTGAGACAGAGAGATGGGTGGTTTCAGGCGTCCCCCGTGTGTAGTGTCTAAGAGAGGCTTCTGGGTGACAGTGGGAAACAGGGAAGCAGTATGCCCAGGGAAGGCTCCTCAGTGGAGGGAACATGTGGGCAGGGTTTTCAGGTGTTAGTAGGAGCTTGCTAGATGAGGAAAAGGGAGGGGGCATTTTAGGCCTTGGGGACAGTGTAGAAAGAGGGAGAGCTTGGAAGGGATGAGATTCGCTCTTCCTTGCAGCTTGCTCCATGCCAGGCATAGGCCGGTCTCTGCATTCTTTGATCTCATCCTCGCCCCAGTGCCACAGGGATGTTTATCATCTTCCTCCCTTTTCAACAGAGGCTCAGATTCACTGGTTGATGTAGCCAAGATCACACAGTCAGGGGGCTAAGACAGCAGCTCTGTGCAGCTCCAACACTAGACCCTTCTCCCACCCTGAGTTGCTCAGCACCCAGAAAGGGGCAGGGATGCTGGTGGTGGTGAGCTCCCTGTGGTATGCAAGGAGAGAGGCCCTGGGAGAGGCCAGGTCTCATGGGGGTGTTGGAAGGGGAGTGGGAAGCCTGGTCAGATTCTCTTGGCCCATTCAGCCTCTTCCTCCCTTGCATCCACTGGACCCTGGCAGCTGAGTGCTCACCTTAGCTAGGATCAGGGCTCCTTACAGCTCTATCTTTCCTTCCTCACCAGCATGGGCCTGTGCACCACCTGGATCCCTGGTAGCCACATCACAGCTGGCAAGAGTCCCAGCTACTTTGAGAGATCCCTCTCAACTCTAGGCAACCAAGGACTCAGGCAGTTGACACTTCTATTCATGTAGAAAGGTGTCCCTGGGATAGTGGGCCAGCTTTGGGGCTCATGATGTCTGAGCTCTGGCCCAACTCCATCACTTACTGACAGTGTGATGGTACACTGCCTTCCATGGCGAATTAGAAGCAAGTGTCTGCTCTCCAGCCCTCATTCCCCTGGGCAGAGTACACTTCCCAGATCCTTGATGTTGACCAGTAAGATTTAGCAGATGTACCAGCAGGCTTGAAATGTACTTGCCTGTTTCTGTTTATCCTCTTGTACTTCTGGTATCACCATGAGAATTAAGCTGATTCCAGGAGAAGGATGCAAGATGTGCAGAGCGGAGACCAGCCTAAATCAGTCAATTCCCTGACATATGAGCAATCCCAGACAAGATCAGCAGAGCTGCCCAGCTGAGCCCAGCCAAGATCAGCAGAACCCCTCAGCTGAACCCAGCTAAGGTCAGCAGAGCCGCCCAGCTGAGCCCAGCCAAGGTCAGCAGAGCCGCCCAGCTGAGCCCAGCCAAGGTCAGCAGAGCCGGCCCAGCTGAGCCCAGACAAGGTCAGCAGAGCCGGCCCAGCTGAGCCCAGCCAAGGTCAGCAGAGCCGCCCAGCTGAGCCCAGACAAGGTCAGCAGAGCTGCTCAGCCAAGGTTGGCAAAGCCACTCAGCTGAGCCCACCTGTAGATCTGGGAAATAAATGTTGTTGTTTTTGGGTGGCTTATTGCACAGCAATTCTGTGTGAAAAACTGATACACTTCCCTCTCTGACCTCCAATTAACTTTTCTGTAAAACAAGGAGTTTCATTTGACCCTCTCTACCACACCCAGCAGAAATAGGTGGTTCATGTGTCTCAGATGGTCCTTCTCAGACATCACCACCTCTGACCTTTTTGATTACTGAAGCTATATCTAGCATCCACCCCATGGATGGTATGTGATGTGAGCCGAGGTACTTACAGGCTTGCAGTTGGTTGGTTTTCCATTCATGTCCATGCTAGGTGGCCTCAGGTAATCCCAGTCACGGCCCTTGTTGTAGGTTATAAGTGTCATCACTTTCCCATCAATTTTTTGGTTTGCCAGGAAGACTCCTTTCACCCCTCTGACCTGGGACAAAAATACAAGAAGGACTGTAACCTTACACTGGAGCACTCTGATGACCATGTATCCACTGTGCTCCAGCCCACATGTGGCCTCATTTCACACTCACAATGGCCTGCAGCTGAGACACATTCTAGAGGTGAGTGAGGTTTAGAGGGACCAGGGATCCAAGACTCCGGCCCCAGCTTTAATGGGAAGCTAGTTTGGTCTAGCTCTGAAGCCTGAATGATCTTCATGTTGCTGAGCTGTTCTCCCAGGTCCAGACACCAACCATCAGATGGCAAGTGGGGTTCTGGACCCCTGACCTGCCTGTCCCTCAAACTCACCCCATCCTTGCCTCAGAGGTCCTGATTCAGAGCTCAGATCCCCCCAGTGCCTCTTGTTTCTATTGGACCATGCATCCTGGACCAATAGAATTGCCTCTGGGCTTGCCTCTGGGGACCCCCAGCTCAATCCCCATACAAACATGCCAAGGAATGAAGACAGGAGGGTCCATGCTTCCACTAGAACACCCAGGACAGGGCTCCACTTGCCTTCAGTGCTCAGAGCTAACCTGGTCCCTTTTTCAAGGTTTCCTAAGAGGCCCATGGCAGTGACCCAAACGTCCAAGAGTGGTTACTAAGTTGACCTATAAGAAACGTGCAACTGTCAGCAACTTCACATAGTTCAACCGAATGGTTTGCTCCCAGAGAGGGTCTTTTCCTGCAAGTTCCTTATTTCATGGAGGGTTTTGACTCATATTTATCAAGATCCACTAGTGTGGTGTGAAGAGGCAGAAGAACGCCCACCACTTGTCAAGGCCTCCTGTGTTCCAGGCCAGAAACTGTTTCTACACCTGTATATGCAGCCTGCACCATGGGAAACTGAGGCTCAGAGGGGGTGCCACCTGCCCAAAGGCCCATAGCCAAAGATTCTAGTTAGGATAGTAATGGCATACAGTTATTAAGTGCTTCTATGTTCCAGGCACTGAACTTAACACATGTCCTCTCACTGAATTCTCATAACTCCAGCAGGTCCTCAAGGGGAGAAGAACAGCAGCCATGATGATGAAACCAGAGGACTGGGGTCTGAGCTTCCTGCAGCTGCTATAACAGATGGTCACAAACCCAGTGGCTTCAGACAACACACATGTATTCTCCCACAGCTCTGGAGGGCAGAAGCCTAGCATGCGGCCACAGTCAAGTGTCAGTAGAATCACATTCCTTTCTGGAGGCTCCAAAGGAGCATCCCTTTCCTTGTCTTTTCCAGCTTCTAGAGGCACCGGCATTCCTTGGCTAATGACCCCTTCCTTCGTGTTCAAAGCCAGCAATGCTGCATCTCTCTGACCATGTTTCCACCATCACATCTTCTCTATCTCCTGCCTACTTCTTCCAATGTTAAGGACCCGTGTGCTGACCCTAGGCCCCTCCAGATAACCCAGGTCATCTTCCTGTCTGCTGATGAGCAGCCTTAATTTCATCTGCAACCTCATTCCTCCTCTACCACATAAGGTAACATACATGCATGTTCTGGGGCTCGTGATGTGGCCATCTTTGAGGGGGGCACTATTCTCTCCAGCACAGTCCCTCCTCTGACCCCCAAGGACACACATCAGTCTTCAAGCAAAATACATTCACCCCATCAAGGTTTCCAAAGTTCTCATCTCATTACAGCATTAATTCAAAGTCAAAAGTCTCCCCTAAATATCACCAGATCAAAAGCTCCAAATCTTCTCATCTAAGTCATCTAAACCAGATGTGGGTGAGCTCTGGGTAAAATCCCTCTGTGGAGCTGGGAAACTAGCAAACGAGTTGTCTGTTTCAAAGTGCAAGGTTGGGGCAGGCATAGGGTGGTAGCTACAGATCTTTTGCCTCCCACTGATGGCTGTGGCTGGTTTAGGTTACCCTCGGAGTTGGCTCTCAGAGACTCCGGGCTGCCTTCACTGGATGTGGGAGTTGGGAGGCAGGGCAGGCTGTTTTCCTTGGGACCTACCAGGTCTTATCAACACAGACAGGCAGAGCTAGGAGCCAAGTGGATCACACTGTGAGCATCCACCCAGAATTTCTAGGGAACGTCATACATGCGGCAAATCCATGCACAGAGCATTCAGCTGCCAGTATTATCTGCATAGGATGCTGTGGTCTGGGGGTAGCCTTCCTCTCTGCAGAGGAAGCTTCATCAATGGTCCTGCTGGGCGGACAGTCTCAAAGGCTGGGATGAGCCAGCTCCTTCTTGCCCATGGGGCATCACTCTGTCTCCTGTTCACTCGACTTGATGACTGCAGATGGGGTCCCTGGCCCAGAGTCCAGCCTCTTTGTGAGATGCGGTACCAAGTGCAGGCCCTGCAGAAACCCAGGACTCCATGTCACAGGGTTTTGAGTTCCCTCCAGACTCTGGGCTTGGTCTGCAGGAGATGAGCTGCCGGGGGCTGGGAGAGGGCAGAGCGTGTGCATGTGTGTGAGCCTGTGTCTGTGTGTGTGAATGTGAGTGTTGGCTCTAGATCGGCTGCAGACAGGTCCCTCTGTGCTAGACTTCGGACCAACCACACACCCACCAAATGGCTGCACATCCTCTGCTGTGTGGTCTGGTGCTGAAGGGAGGCCCGGGCAACGTGCTGCAAGTCTTTGTGTCTTATAAGCTCATAGAACCCCGACAAGGCAGGCAGGACGGGGACCCAGGGACATCACCCAGAGGGCTTCTGTCCTGCCCATTGCTTGGTGGAAATGCTTTTCTGCTGTCCTCCGGGCAGGTCGAAGGCTGATTTGCCCATGATGGTTTTTGTTATTGGGTAATTGCCATTTTATATCCCAGCTGGGTCTCCATGAAAACGCTCAGCAATAAATAACGTGGATCCAGATATAGGCCAAGGCCCCTGGGTGGGTCTGACTGGCGGAGCATTAGCTCAGAATATCAGTGTGTCGCTGCATAACTGCCCATATCACAGCTGTATTCATTCCTGTGTCTGCTGTGAAAAAAAGTCCCACAAGTTGTTTGGCTTCAAACAACAGAAATTTATTCTCTTGGAGGCCAGAGTCCAAAGTCAAGGCGTGGGCAGGGCTGTGCTCCCTCTGCAGACCCCAGGGAAGGATCCTTCCTGCCCCTTCCAGCTCCGCGCCTCCAGCCCTCCCTGGCCTGCGGCTGCAGTCTCTGCCTCTGTCCCCACGGGGCCACTCTGTGAGCCTGTGGCTCCTCTCCCGTCTCGGATAAGGACACTTGTGATTGCATTTAGGGCCCCTTGGATAATTCGGGATGATGTCTGCTTGAGTCTTTTACTTCATGACGCTGCAAAAATCTCTTTTTCAAATAAGGTCACATTGCAGGGCCTGGGTATTAGGATGTGGGCCACCATTTCCATGCCTATTTCGGGGTCGCCATTCAGCCCATTGAGATGCCTGCTGCCAGGGCTCCTTGGGGGTAGGGGACAGGGCTATGTTCCGTAAGTCCCCATTCATAACCCAAGCTGCAGCACAAGAGGAGTCCAGGAAAGATTTGCTGTCTTGCCTCGAACCTAGGTTGTGCCCCGCAGGGGAAGAGATCCCCGCAGCCTTCTGAGGCAGTACCTGGCTGTGTCATCTGCACCAAACATTTTTCCTGGATGTGCTGCTGGGTGCACAACCACCACGACAGCAACAGTACTGGTCGTGTGCAGTGAGACTCAGGCGTCAGCCCCCACCCATTAATTATCCCTGATCCCCAGAAAGGGCAAGTGCTGGGCAAACAAAGTGAGTCCTCACTTGGAACCAGGCGCTGCTCTGCCTATTCAATAGGAATGACAGCCTTAAAACTCACGGCAACCCGGTGAGGAAGGTGCTGCTACCATCCCTGTTGCACATAGGGAAGCACAGAGAGGTTAAGAAACCCACCTACGGCCACAGAGCAAATACATACCAGTTCATGGACCTGACCCCGGGCAGTCAGGCTCCAGAGTTGTGCTTGTAACAACCAGCTGTGACCCATGTTTGATGGTTTTCAGAGAAGGGATATCCCTTGGGAGGGCACCCAGGTGGTGGAGAGTGGGTGTCACCTTTGGACCGGGCCACTGCAAACCTCTTCTGGCTCCTTGCTTCCTCTTGCCTTGAGGTCTCTGTGTGTGGCTCTGAGCTCCTTCCGCACCTGCCTAACTCCTGCTCAGCCTCCTCCGGGAAGCACTCCCTGACTTCTGCCCCAGGCTGGCCAACTGCCTCTGTGCTGTGTCTTCAGGCCCCGGCACTCTCAGTCAGAACTACAGCTGGGAGCCGTCTTCCTGCTTCATGAGGGGTGCATGGTGCATGTCATATCCAGCCTGTGTCCCAAGGGCGGGGCCCAGAACACGGCATGTGGTGGTGCAGGCATCACAGATGCCTGTGGACAGGACGGCCGTGGAGCCTCACCCCACCCTGTTCTTGGCCCCCTTCCCATCCCATCATCACCTACTCACTGCCTTCCAGAGCCACGTTTGTGCTGGACCCAGTCCCCTCCTAGAGGCTCACAGGGCAGGGCCTTTGGGACACTAGGGGTGGGGTTGGGCGCTGCCTGCAGGGGGCTTTGGGCAGTGAGGCTGTATCTGCATCGTCCGCTGAGGAGGTAAACCCTGACACATGGGTTATCATTGCAAACAAATGATTCCATTTGTGACTTTCCTGGGGACCACAGTTCTGCTGCTTCTGGCAAGGGAGGGATGAATGCTGAGTCTGGTGCCTCCCACTCACAAGCCCATCAGTGCCACTGCCTGCCCAGGGTCTACTGGCCACCCACAGGACACTCCCCCAGCCTGCGTCAATGGGCCACTTGGGGGTGTCCCCACAGGCAAGAGGAAGGAGCTTGGAGGTGAACAACTGAGAGGGGTCCCAAGAGGAGGGCACCAGGCTCAGAGCAGACAGGCCTGGGCCGGTCCTGGTTTTCCTGCTTACGTCTAGGTCTGCCTGGGCGGGTCGTTTGCCTTCTCTGAGCCTCAGTTTTCTGACCTGTAAATGGGCCTGGCCGGAGCAGGGCTGCTGCAGGGATCCAGGTGGAAATGGAGCAATAGTGGCGCGATGTACGGGGCATTCTCTGGGGTCAGTGGAGGCTCATGCGAGAGGCCCAGGGGGGACCCGGAAGGGCAGCAAGGAAGGCTCCCATCCGAGCTCGGATGGCAACCCAGCAGGGGAGGCCAGGGATTCGTATGTGGTGAGAGAAGTGACAGGAGGGAGGCTGGAGGGCTGGATTCCGGGGAGACAGAGAGAGCGAGAGCAAGAGAGAGCAAGCAAGAGAGAGCAAGCGAGAGAGAGAGAGAGAGAGAGAGAAAGAGAGAAGAAAGGCCAACTTCAGACACAGAGAGGGAGAGGAAGGAGAAGATGAAGGGGCTGGGGTGGGGAGGATCCGGGGAGACAGAGAGAGAGAGAGGCCAACTTCAGACAGAGAGAGGGAGAGGAAGGAGGAGATGAAGGGGCTGGGGTAGCGGGGGGGAGAGAGAGAGAGAGGAAGGCAGACTTCAGACACAGAGAGGGAAAAGAAGGAAGAGATGAAGGGGCTGGGGTAGAGAGAGAGAGTGAGAGAGGGAGAGAGAGACGGGGCACTCAGAGAGAAGCACTGCCCTCAGGGGTGACCCCAGCCCAGGACTTCTGATGAGAGCTTGTGAGGGAGTTGGCAGAGAACACTCAGGCTGACCCAAGTCAGTAAAATGTTATTCCCTCAAAGAATTCCATTCTTCTCATGACAAAAACTTGTACTCGATGATCATTGCACTTCATATTTCCTCAAGAAGGAAATTCTCTTCCTCTAAAAATACCTATATAATAGCCTCTTGGCCTGCAAAGCTTAAAATATTTGGCTGTTTACAGATGTGTGCAGACCCCTAAGATAGCATTAGAGACAGGCAGGAGCGGAGGGAGGAGGAGGAGGTGGGGGAGAGGGCAGGGGGTTGGCGGCAGACCCCGCCCACATCCACGCCGGACCCACCTCCAGGATGTCGATGAGCACGCTCTCCTCCGCCTGCCGCGAACTGCGCACGTCCTGCAGGACCAGCGCGTAGCGCACGCCGCGCGGGTCCGACTGGTACAGGTTGTAGGTGTCCATCTGGTACCACTCCTGCACCGCCACGAACACCTGACTCTCGTCCGTGCTGATGATCTGCAGATCCTGCGGGGATGTGCGGGGAACACAGGGTCAGGGCCAGGCTGGGGGCCGCGCGTGGGAGGAAGAAGGCAGCTGCACAGGCCTTGAGGGTGGGGAAGGCCTCGGGCTCTCCTGGAGCCAGTCTGGCCTGGATTTGCCTCCTGGCTCGCCTGCTCTGGGCTCTGTGGCCTTGGACAAGTCTCCTCACCTCCCTGGGCCTCCATTTCCCCATCTCTAATATGGGGATGGCCTTGGGATGCTCTAAGCCAGGTTATGGGAGGGTGGCCTGGGGACACCTCCTCCTGGTCCCACATCAGGCTATCCATCCATCCAACAGTGGGGAGGTGGAGTTCTTCCTCCATGCACCCCCAGATGGTTGATTCCGGGGGTGAGGGCTGGAGCCCCTCCCTCTCCTCCTATCCACAGGAACAGGTGAGTCTCTGCTCCCTCCTTCATTCAACACACATTTCAGAAGCACCCACTCCATACCAGAAACTTTCCGGCCACTGGATACCTAGAAAGGCCCTGAGTGCAGTGGGGAGCCAGGTGTGGCTCTGTCCTCTGCGACCTGCAGGGAGGTGTCTGTGGGTTCATCCACTAAAGCTTCGTTGTCCAGGGACACTATCCCCACCTGTACACGTCCTCCTGGTCCCTCTGTGCAGGTCCCTGCCTGCCCTGAGCCCTGGGGGCACAGTCTGGAGGGGGAGGCAGAGAAGGAGCCCCACCAGGACCCCATAAGGTGGTCTCAGAAGGTGAAAGGGCAGCCAGGGCAAAGTCCCTCGCCTCGGTTTCCATTCGGAAGCAGGTGTGTTGGGCAGCTCTGGAGTGGGCCCAGGGCAGTGGTCTTTGGGTTCAGTCCCAGGTTTTTAAACTCAGAAAGCAGCCAAAACCCAATAGAATAAAAAGGAAAACCGGGGATACTTCAGTTTCTTGTTTTCTTTTCTTGCCCAGCCAGCACCAAATGCGTATGGGAGGCATGAGTAAAGGGGTCTGGACAGGCCCATTTTGAAGCCATAACCAGCTTCCCTCCCACCTCTGTTCCTTTGCCTTCTCTCACTCTGGAACTTTATTGCCCTCTGAGAAGACAGTGCCAAGTTCCAGGGGCAGAAAACAGGTGACAGAGGGGGGCTCGACTGGCCCCACCTATGGAGTCACCCCTCCCAACTACGGTGTGGCTGTGGCACATGTTCTCATCTAATGGGAGGGCCTAGGGAAGGAGTTTATTTTTATTTTTTTCTGAATAATAACAGATCAAATCCCGATTCTGCCTAGTGGAGCCCAGTTTTCAGGGGAGAGTGAGGAAGAAGCTGCCTTAGCAGGTGGCTCAGGGCCGGGCTGGACTCCTGAACGCTAACGCCTGTTCCCTATGCTATGCAGCCCCAAGGACTGTGCAGAAAAGGAGAGTGATGCTATTTTGCAGCTACCATGCAGCCCACAGGCAGAGAGGACCCTACAGTGGCAGGAGCTGCAGTCCTGTGTCTATGGACCGAAATTCAACACACAGAAATGACTGGCACCGAGAGACACAGAACCAGGGAAGGATGACAGGGCAAGGTGCCAGGGCCTGGCTGTCCCCACGTGTGAAGTGGGACCATAGGTGATGCAGAGCCCACGGAGGCATGCGAAGTGCCCGGAGGCAGCAGGCTTGTGGCTGCTCTGTCCTCCTCACCTCAGCTCCCTGTTCCTCCCCACTCAGGGCCATGGGCCAAAATGTACTCTGTCATCCAGGCATTGGTCATTCTGCTGCCCAACTAGGGGAAGGCTTGTCCACCAGCCCGGGCTGTAGCAGGGAATTAGACCGTGCAGTCAGATTGTCGGGTAGCATGTGAGATTCCTGCAGGGGTGGCGGGGGGGACTGCGATTATGGGTGCTTTGAGCTCAGGGGACTTGACGTCAACCATGTCATCAGGATTCAGTATTTACCGTGATTGCAGCAACTTACAGTGTGCCTCCTATGCCCCTGGGTAAATGTTTACATAACCTGGGTAAATGCATTGGGTAAATGTTTTCCACAATCTAGGAAACAAAGAAAAATGCATGAAGTGATGCGAGGTTATGAGCAGTGCCCTCTAGAGAGACCTGACACCAGCGTGTTCAAATATTTACGTTTGGGCTTTCTCTCAAGTGTGATGCACATATTTTTTTCATGTGTAGTTTATAGTTTGCCCCTTTACGTCACAGGCAGAGCATTGTGTCTGCCATTAAAATGATCTATAAACAGCACTTTTAATGACTGCATGATACTCCATTTTGTGGACGGGCCATATTCCACTGAGCTGCTTCCCTACTGGGAAACCATCAGCATTCTCAACATAACTGGCAGATGGTCATGAACGTTTCTAGACACAGATCTCTGGCTCTCTGGTTATTTCCTTGACATAAACTCCTAAGAAGGGAAATTGCCCCATCGCAACATTTCGAAGGCTCTTGTTACCTATTGTTAAATTGCTATCCTGAAAGTTTACATTAGTTCCTTCCCCACCAGCAGGAGTAGAGAGCACTTATTTTGTTTTACATATGCCAATATTGAGAACGGTCTTTTTAAAATATTTGCTGATTAGAGATTTATAAATAACAGGCAATTTTTGCTTCCTATTGCGTTTACTGTCTTCTTTGAGAAAAGATAGTAGAGACATTTTGATATTTTTAAACGAAGGATGTGAGACACATTCAAATATACATCTAGTATATATGATTGTAGATATTTGTATGGCCTGGAGAAATATGCAGAAGGAAACACCAACCTTGCCAATATTTGTTATTAGGTAGAATTAGGTTTGCTTGTGAGTAACAGAAACAGGAAAAAACTTTCTTTATTAGAGAGCTCTAAGAAGCCACACAGGACAATTCCACTAGCATCTCACTGGCTAGATTTTAGAAGCACTGACCACATGTAGTTGCAAAGGAAGCTGGGAAATGCAGTCTTTTAGCTGGAAAGCAATATACTAGCCAAAGTCTGCAGTTTGTTGAACTAAGACGAAGGGGCAGAATGGATATGAGAGGAATCTAGGACTTTCAACAATACCTCCTTGAGGAATGAGGAAATGGTCAGGGAAGGGAGGACTGGAGAGGCAAGCAGGTAGAAAGGGTATCTACGCATATACATAGTATTGTTAATTATGTACGTAGTATTGCCTATTATGTTGTATTATAAGGTAAATAAATGTATTCTTCCATTAGTTGTAGTGAATGCATTTTAAATAAGTAATTTTGGAAAAGTTTAAAAGCATTTTTAATAGACATAACGGGAAATTTCTCCATAGATGCTTATATAAACTTCATGAAACAGTCTAATGAACCAACACCTTCATCAAATTCTTTTAGCACTTTGAATGTATCAGCTCACTGCCTGCTGAACTCTGGGGTTCCTGATGAGACATCTGTTGATAATCATATTGATTATTGCTTATATGTAACAAGTCATTTTTCTCTTGCTACTTTCAATATTCTCTCTTAAGAGTTTCGATTTTTGGCCAGGCATGGTGGATCATGGCTGTAATCCCAGCACTTTGGGAGGCCAAGGCAGGTAGATCATTTGTGGTCAGGAGTTCTAGACCAGCATAGCCAATATGGTGAAACCCTGTCTCTATTAAAAATATAAAATTAGCTGGGTGTGGTGGCAGACACCTGTAATCCCAATTACTCAGGAGGCTGAGGCAGGATAATTGCTTGAACCCAGAAGGTGGAGGTTGCAGTGAGCTGAGATTGTACCACTGAACTCTACCCTGGGCAACAGAGGGAGATTCTGTCTCAAAAAAAAAAAAAAAAAAAAAAAGAGTTTCTGTCTTTTGACAATTTTGTTATGTGTCTTGGTGTGGATCTCTTTGTGTTTATCCTTCGTAGAGTTTGAATTTTTAGATATTTATATTCATGTTTTTCATCAATATAAATTGATGGGGGAGTTTTGGGCCATTATTTCTTCAAATAGTCTCTCTGCCTTTATCTCTCTTCTGTTCCTTTTGGGACTCCCACAATCATATGTTGGCCTGCTTGCTGATGTCCAAAAGCTCCCATAGACTGTGTTCACTTTCAATCCTTATTCTTTCTGCTCCTCAATTTGATGATTTTAATTGTCTTATCTTTAAGTTCTCAGATTCCTTCTTCTGCCTTTCAATTCTGCTTTCAAATCTCTCTAGTATTCTTTTCAATTATTCTTTTTAGCTCCAGAATTTCTTTTGGTTCCTTTTTATTTTTTCTATCTCTTTATTGCTATTTCCATTTTGTCCATACATCATTTTCTTGTTTTTCCCTATTTTTCCCTTCAGTTCTTTGAGCCTCTGTAAGACACTCATATTAAAGTCTTTGTCTAGTAGATCTGCCATCTGGTCTTTCTCAGGGAAGGTTTCTGTTTATTTTTTTTTTCCTTTGAATGAATCATACTTTCCTGTTTCTTTGTATGCCTCGTAACTTTTTTAGGTCAAAAACTGGACAGTTGAGTCTAATGTCCAATTAGATTGGACAATAATATGGTAACTCTGGAAATTAGCTTGTCCCCTTTCCATAGAGCTTGCCATGTTTTGTTCTTATTTCTGATAGTTGTAGGCTATCTCTTTACCAAGGATCAGCCACACATGTAAGCTTAACATCTTCCTAGGCCTTTTCTGAGCCTCTGCTTTTCCCTGGGCATGCCTGGTGATTTTCTAAATTCTCCCATATATACAGTTGCTTTTGAACGTCTGGCTCCCAAAAGGGAAAAGGGGGAAAAATAAAAGAGAGTAAAACAGGCTGTGACCCTTTAAATCTCCTGGAAGCTGTTTCAACTCATGGTGGTTGCAACAGTGGCTGCCTGTCTGGGTATCTGCACGTCTGTCATCAGAAGCAGTCAGTAGTCAGAGCACAGATCCTCAGTATTTGGAAGACAAGGTCCTTATAGCACCCCTGCGGCCTCCAGCTCCTTCAAGCTCTGTGCCTGCTGCTCTAGGCATACATACACATTTACCTGCCATGAGGCTGGAGGAGTGGGGGATGGGAAGCCTCTACCAGGCTAAGAGCTGACATTATCCGAATTGACTTTGATATGCCATCCATGCCTTGCCCTGGAAAATGCAGGCTCTAAAATACACTTGAGAATTCCAAAGCAATTACACTGGATGGGTTCTGCCAGTGCCACTGCTGTCTAGGTGGGAAGATGGATTCCTGGGGCGTCCTGCTCTGCCATCTTACCTGATGTCACTTCTTTCTTTATTCATATGGTTTAGAAATTTTATTTTACTTTAAATACATTTATGGCAAATACAGGAATATTTCACTTTAAATTTGCTTTTACCCATTGTTATGAATGCCTTTATATAATTGATAGTTATTTGGATTTTTCTTCTCTTTTGTCTGTTTATAGCTTTGGCCTATTGTTTACCTCTGTTAGGGAAACTGAATATTTTTTTTAAAATGATGACAAATAAATAAGCAAAGGATATTGACAAATATAAAAATGGCCCACCCTTTACAGTTTTCATAGACAGGTAAATTAAAACAGCAGGATGGTATCATTTATACCCTTTAACATAGAAGGAAAATAGAAAACAATGGCAAAGCTATGTTGAAGCTGATCTGTTCCAACTTTGTTGGTGACAGCAGCCCAGCTTGCCCAAGCAACTAAGCTATACAAATATTTATATCCTTTGTTCTGAAGTTCTTCTTAGACTTTAACTTGAGAAAATTAAAAAGAAGTACCTGTGGGCACACATAGATTCATTGCAACACTGTTTATAATGATAAAAAAATGGAAACAACCCAAATCTCCAAGCAACAAGAATCTGGCTTAGCTCAACGAAGTACAGTCTCCTCAATAGAAAGCTTCACAGTCATGTAAAGTAGATATCACACATCATTCAAGAAACAGTCTCATGTGAGACTTTCACAGTCTATAGTGTCCTGTGAAAGCAGACTGGAGACCCAGGACTGCTTGTAATTCAGCTACATAAAAGCCCTTTTGCATATGGCTGAGTAATGCGGGGAGACCAAGAATTGGTGGGGGAGACATCGGGTGGATGGGTGAGAGGTTTGCAGGTGAGCCCCCTGCTCCAATGTCTATGATTTTCATAATGTTAATTAAGCAATTAAAAATATAAAAAGAAAAAAAAAGAGGGGGGTCGAGTCTGTGGGAAGAGGAAATAGGCAAGTCACAAATTCACCATAAAACAACAACATCTGATGAGGAAATTCAATTAGCTACTTCTACAAATTGTTGATGGGAAACACTGGGAGGGCTGCTGTCCTGACCTGGGTGGAGAAGAAGCAGGCTGGCTGGCTGGGCAAAGGTCTCAGCTACATGAGATGTGGTCTTGAAGACCCCGGAGGGCCCTGGGGGCCCCGTTCTCCTGACAGCAGCCCAGCTTGCCCACTTCTTGATGAGGAAGTGACCATCATCTTCAACTGCTGGTCACTGGATCCTGTGTATGGACCCCTGAGGGAGGACATTGACAGTCACAGCACGTGCCACCTGCCCTGGATGAGTCCCTGGTCTTCCCTTGAAACTTAATGACATGAGGCTGGGTGTGTGTCTGTCACTGCTGTGAGAGCCTCTTGATTCTTTTCAATGACCTCCAATTTCCGTAGAAATGGGGGAAGAAGAAAATCAGGATAAAATGCACACTGTTAAGGGTCCACAGCAGGAGACACAACCTGGTGCTTCCTGCAGATCTCACTGACATCACATCTGCAGGTCTAGGGAGCAGAGGTCCAGGGAGCCATCGCTGAAGGTCACAGAGGTCATAACTTACAGCCATAGGCTCCTGAGAGCACCCTTGGCAGCAGGCTGACTCCTGGCCCAGCCACCCCAGCCTCCAATGCTAGAGGGGAGCAGAGAGGGTCCCTGTATGGGCCTAATTCTGGGCTGTGCACTTTCCTCTCCCCAACACCAGGACAAAGAGCCCAGGACACAGGAGCTTCTAATGCTGTAGCCCTCAAAAGTCAAGGGAAGGCTTCTCAGATGCTGAAAAGGGACAGACACCTAGTGCCTTTGCCTGAAATGAAACCATTAGCTTTTAATTTACATACTCAGCCAAGCCTGGCGTTCAGTCTATTAAACTCACTCCTTTTTTCCCTTTCTTTATTTTCCTTTTTTTTTTTTTTTCTTGTTTTTTAAAGAGAAGTTTTTAAAAGCCCTCCTAGACTTTTCCCATTTCTGGCTCAGGAGAGGTCTGAGGGTGCCCAGCGCAGAAGCTCCTGTGGCCAAGCACTTTACAACAAGCCACAGCCTGGGCTTGGGGGGCCCAGAGCCGCTGGCCCCTCCCACTCCACTCTCACTCTCTACCCCAGGGTCTTAGCTCCTGCTCTGCCCTCCTCCCGAATGACTTTCTCCCTTGCTGTCCTCAGAGCTGCCTTAGAGCTTCGGATAAAGAGTCCCTCCCACTCCCAGCCCCAGAGGGGCCTCCATCGCTGCCTGGCCTAAATCAGTCACACACATGAGCACGCCCACACACACAAACACGTGAGCATACACACACACGCACATACACACTCATACACACGCCCTCCATCACTCTCTGTCTCTCCCTCTTGTTCCCTTCTTAGCACAAACCACAACCTGCAATTATTTTATGCATTTGTCTGTCTACGGGATCTCCTGCCTGTTCCCTGTCTGCAAAGCCCACGGGAGCAGGATCCTGGGGCTTCTGATTCACAGCACGGCCTCCTAGCACACATCCTGGTTTATATTTGGTGCTCAGTAAATACATGTGGAGGAAGGGAAGGTTCATCTGTTTCTCAGCTATGCATGTGGGACAGAGATCTTCAGAAGGTGTCATCCGAATGTCCTCAGGAGGGAGGTGTGGCATGAGGCTGGGCTGGCTCACCTGGACCTCAGTTTGAGATCTGCCTTTGTTTCTAACTAGCTGTGTGATCTCAGACAGGTTACTGCCTCTCTGAACTTCCATCACCTCCTCTGGTAGGTGGGAATAATATATTAACAGCAGGGAGAGAGGCCCCAAGGCAGGGGCAGGGGCAGAGTTGGGAAGTCCCCAGCTCCCTTGGTTCCCCTTCTTTGCCTTCCGAAGCAAGGGAAAGGCAATAGCATTAACTGAGCACCTACTGTATGCCAGGCAGCATACTAGGTGGCTGGAATGCAGAGGTGAGTACAGCAGAGATCATCTCCACCCCAGCAATGTCAGAGGAGAGCAGGAGATAGACACTGGATGGAGGCGTCCCTGGCACCCTGGGCACCAGCAAGGAGAAGAGTGGGATGGGACCAGAAGACAGACGCCTGGGCTCGCCTGGGGGGCCATTAGCAAGCAATATTTCTTCTGAAATACCACATGTGCAAGAGTTCCGGGGAAAGATGAACCAGGCAGAGGGAAGAAGCTGGCAGAGGCCTAGGATGAAGCTGGGCACAGCTGAGTCTGGAAGGGCTGGGTGGGCTGGAATGGAGTGTGTGAGGGGCGAGTGGCTGGAGGGTGTGGCCATACTGTTCTTGTCCATCCTGACCTGGAACCACCAAGCACCTGTGTGTGAGTCCTGCTGCCCCACGAGTCAGGATAGGCTTAGGGCCTGGCCACGGGGCCAGGCAGAGTGGGGAGCACCTTACCTTTGGCAATGCATACTTCGGCAGCTTCATCAGGACAAATTCATTGCGGCGATAAGAGACATAGTATTTTGTCCGGTTTGCTGATGTTACCTAACAGGGGGAAGAAACACAGTTTTGAGAAGCTTGATTCCCTCTCCAGCCAGAGTCTCATGAATGGAAAACTACATATTATATTCAGCAAGTGAAAATGCCCCTTTACTTTGCTTATACCTGTTCTGCTTGAAATGAGCAGACTCCTATTCATCCTTCAAAGCCCCACATTAACACCCCTCCTCTGGGAAGTCGTCCTCTGCTTCCTTCAGTCAGAACTAACTTCTTTCCCCATGCTCGCTCTCTCTTTGCCTTGTTTCTCTGCATCCAACTTATGGAACAAGGTGGAAAAAGTTCCGATGGAGACGGAGACAGGCCAAAGATGAGCTCATCACCAAAGGTGACCACTGAACTTCGAGGCATGACAAACAAAGCTGGCACCATCCTGAGTGCTTTTCCCGGGCAGCTCATTTGATCCCATAACAATCAACCCCATTAACTGTGGCTATGGACATCTGTTCCCAGAGACAGAAAGGCCCTTCAGGACAGGACTGTGGCAGGTCTCTGATCACGGAGGCCACGGATCCTCACTGCCACGGAACCGGAGGTGCAGCCTCCTGAGCCACCAGCAGCGCCACCTTGTTGGTGGTGAGGTGGGGCTGGAAGGGCTGTGGTTTCTTGCATCCCAGCACAGGCTCCCGGATCCTCTGAGAAGCAGGGTGGGAGGAGGGAGGAAGGGAGAGGGCAGGGGAGGCCGGGGCTGGGGCAGGGAGAGCTTTCCTCTGCATTTGTTGAGAAAGATGGAAACCAGGGTAGAAACTGGATGGAGACAGAGGCCCCCCCCCTTCTCCTGCCCCTCACAAACAATGTCGCGAGCACCAACCCCAGACAAGCTCACTGTGACCTTGTGCAGAATGAGACCACCTGAGACCACTCCATGATCGGGTCCGAACACAGACCAGACGTGAATGTCGTTCAAACTTCCAAGATGCCCAGGCACCCACCCTGGCTGAGACGAGCGAGGGCTGCTGCTTTACAGCCCGGCTCCTGCCTCCCCTGAGGTTCCCACTCCCCCGAGTCTCCCGCCTCCCCTGAGTCATCCCCTCCCTCTAGAGAAGATTGAGACGTCCAATCCTAGCAGGACCTCATGTCCTCACATCCCCCAATCCAGAGTCACGCCCGGCTTCCTTGCAGCCCCCACAAATCACCTCCTGCAGCCTACACCTGACAATCAGGCCCTTCTAACCCCTCTGAGACGCTCAGGTTCCCCAGGGCATGTATTCCCCCCTTGCTGCACTGAGTGATAACCCAGCCAGCTCCTCCATAGGTGAGCTCCGGGGGTCTTAGGCTGCAGGGCTTTATCAGGCCAGCCGGTCTAATGTTTAGAAACCACTCAACATGGGAGATGGTTGCCCAGAGAGCTGGCACTGTCTTTGCTCTAGTACTTAGTGAACATCCACAGAAATGTAATGCTAGGTGCTGGGAAAGCAGGTGGTGGGTTCAGACCTAGAACCCAGCCTCGGCTTGCCTGAGTTAGGTGTAGGGACAAAAGGAGTAAATGGTACGGAATGACACAGTGGGGCCTGCGCTGTGACGGAGGAAGGCACAGGGCTGGGGGTCCTCAGAGGAGGCACCAGTGAGCCTGAAGTGGAGGCAGAAGACTTCCTGGAGGAGGAAGTGCATGATTGAGTCTTCGAGAAGGAGCAGGAATCAGCCCGCGGAGAAGCGAGGCACAGCACAGGGAACAATGTGAGCAAACGCACAGACTGAGGATCAAAAGCCAGGGGCTGGGCTCAGCAGACAGCAGTGGAGACGGGGCAGGGCTGAAGGTCAGTGCTGGTGGTGGCAGAAGCCTCTTGTCTGGCCTGCTTTAACGGTGGGGGCTGGGATGCCCATGCCTGCCCTGGCACCTAAGTCCATGGTGGCCCTTGGCACAGAGTGTAGAGTGGGGAGCTGGGGTGATCAAGGGTGGCTGAGACAGGGCAAGGAGGTGGCTGGGGAGCACGGAGGGCCTTCTGGGGAGAGGGCACCCAGCAGCTGCCCTCAAGATGCTTTCTTTGGGGAAACTTTGGACTTGTTTTGCAGGATCCCAGAGGGCAGAACGGACCCAGTGGATGGGAGTTCGACGAAGCAGATTCTGTCTCAGGGCCAGAAGAAACAGGCCAGTGACTGGGGCTACTCAGCAGAGGGCTAGGCTGTTTCAGGGATGCTGAGTTCCGCATCCATGAAGGTGAAGAAAAGCTGGATGGATTGGTTGTGTGCTAGAGTTTCTGAATTAGCTCGGACCACGTGGCTGCTGAGGGTGGGCCCACTTGTGACCTGAGGGCACAGGCAGCAGGGTCCTGGTCACAGGGCTGTGGATAGCCGGTGCCTGGCGGCCAAGAGCCGGGACCAGAAGCAGTCCTGGTCAGTTCCAAAGTCGCTGATAAAGCCAAATGGGGCTAAATGGGCTTAGGTTTGGGGACCCTGAGTGGCTGGGAGGTTCATGGTGGCCAGAAGGGAGGTGGAGCCTCCATGTCCCTGAGCCCCAGTGCTGGGTTTGTGGGGCTTCTGTGGATGCCTGTAGCCACAGCTACGGTCAGAAACCGTGACCTGCAAAGTAGCACTTGAAAGAGAAATACCCATTTTATTGCCTCTTTTCTGAGCGATTCCATTTTGGCAGCGGGCGGCTCATCCGCCACGTCGCCTATTGCCAATTTCCCAAAGTTCCGGAAGCAACCTTACCTTAAAGAAGATGTAATCGTCCTGCACGGTCAGAGACCCATGGTCAATGGGGCCTGCGAACGGGGCTGCCTGCAGCTTCTCGGAGCAGTTGTGGATCGGGCAGGTGACGTACTGAAAACCTACAGGAGAGAGGCGCCGGCCCAGGCAGTCAGACTCCAGCCGGAGCCAGAGACAGCCCGAGACATGTGCTGGGCTCCATCCTCCTCCAGTACCACTGCGGTGTGGCTTCGTGGGTTGAATTCTAAAGGCCACGGCGATGACACCTGCGGCCGAGGGTGTCATCCTGGACTGTGGGCCACCTGCACTCTGACATGAGCTCCTTCAACCCTCAGGAAGGTGTTCGTGCTACTCTGGAGCCTGCCATCTCCTGCAGGAGGGGTCAGCACAGCTGACGGTGGGCACCTCACCACGCCCAGACATGCACGGCCCCCACACCCTCCCGGTCTCTCACACCTGAGCAGGGGTGAGGGCAGGTGGCGCTCAAGGGTTCTTTTTCTCAAAATTTTAAGCAAATGCTTCTACCCTTTTCCACATGTTTATGGTTGAGCAATACTGAATGCATGCTTTGCCAGGGAGCTGCTGATTTTAAGTCCTTCTGTTTCCCCAGGGCAAATTTATGTGGAGGGGCTGGAGCCTGGAGGCCTCAGGAAGCTCTGTGTTCCAGCTTGTGAGCCAGGAGCAAGATTTATCCAAAGGGACCAAGGGAAGGGCACCTCCTCCTCCTCCTCTCCGTCTTCCTCCCCCTCCTCCTCTACCTCTTCCTCCTCCTCCTGACTCTGGCCCTGGGTGATCGGCAGCATGGAGAATGGTTCAGGGAAAGGGTTTAGGAACCAGAAAGGCCTACCCCTAAGCTCAGCCTCAGGTTTCTGCACTGAACAATGGGGTAGGCCTACCTGTTCAGGCTGTTCCAAGGAGGCAGAAGGCAGTGTACACAGAGGGTACGTGGGCAGCAGTGCCAGGCCACTGCCAAGCCCTCCTGAGCCACGCCCATGTTCCCTTGAAACTGCCTGGTGTGCCCTGCGCTCAACACTGAACTTCCTACAGCTAGAGATGCAGTGAAATGACTAGCTCAGGGGCATGCTCAGTTGACAATCTACTCACTCACTCATTCACTCACTCACTCACTCATTCACTCGTTCACTCATTCACCTACTCACTCACTCATTCACCCACTCACTCATTCACCTACTCACTCACTCACTCATTCACTCACTCATTCACCCGCTCACTCACTCATTCACCCACTCACTCACTCACTCATTCACTCGCTCACTCATTCACCTACTCACTCACTCATTCACTCACTCATTCACCCGCTCACTCACTCATTCACCCGCTTACTCACTCACTCATTCACTCGCTTACTCACTCACTTGCTCACTCACTCATTCACTCACTCGATCACTCACTCATTCACTAACTCGATCACTCATTCACTCACTCAATCACTCCTTCACTCATTTACTAACTCATTCACTCACTCACTCATTCACTCACTCACTTATTCACCTGCTCACTTACTCACTCATTCACTCGCTCACTCATTCACCCACTCACTCATTCGTTCACCTGCTCACTCACTCATTCATTCTAATTACTCACTCACTTATTCAGCCACTCACTCAATCACTCATTCACTCACTCACTCAATCATTCCTCACTCACTTACCTATTCACTCACTCGCTCCTCCCTTCACTCACTCACTCACTTACCTGTTCTTTCATTCATTCCCTCACTCACTCACTCATTCATCCATCCCACCATGGTCAGGCTCTCAGTGTTCCAGGCCTAGAGCCAACACAACAAACCAGGGCCAGCTCTCAGGCTGACGGGTTGTGTGCTGGGTATAGTAGCCCTGATGATAGTGCTTGCCAATTTCTGTGGTATAAACACTCCCACATGGGCATGCAGGAGCCACCTAGATGAAATTGGTGAACATGGAGTTGAAAAGAGCTGTGAACAGTGGGTGCTTATGATCCAGGGCCAGCGGAAGCTCTGGAAAGGGCAGACAGCTAACCCTGACAATGTGGTGTGATGCGGGCAGTGAGTCTTTCTCTCTGTAGCACGTTATTTTGCAACATTTTGCCCAGTGGGCTGCCCAGTGGACTACTCAGGGGCAACCCTGGCATCTGGTTTATTCATTCAGCAGCCTTACTGGGGACACAGGTGATCAGTAGCCCCAACTGGTACTCAAGGAGCTCCAGGTCCTGGAGAGTGTGCAGAGCTGGGATGATGGAACCCAGCAGAGGTGGCTGGCAGAGTGTGTGAGGTCAAAGGTAAGAAATTCCAAAAGGAAGAAGCATTCCCAGTAGGGGTGGAGAGAGGTGCACCAGCCAGGACCTTGTGACCCCAGGCAAACCTGGACTGCCTCTGAGCTGTGTTGTCCTGGTTATCAACACAGAACAGTAATGGTACTGGCCCCGCCTGCCTGAGTGTGGCAGGGTGGGGGTGGGGAGGGGTGAGGGCCATGCCTAGCAACTGACCCTGCCCCTGAAAGCTTAGCCATGGGGACCACGCCCAGCAGCTGACCCTGCCCCCGAAAGCTTGGTCGTGATGACCCCGTGTTGAGAACTCTGCATTCACTTATTTCATATCACTATCCATTTCACAGGCCAGGAGACTGGGGTGACTGGCCTCGGGCCCTGAGGTTGGCCAGCAGCCGGACTGAGAGCTGACGCCTGCATTTCTGTTCTGATGGTGACACACCCTGGCTCAGGTGACCCTGCACAGAGGATGGAGGATGTCTCTGCGGGGACTCAGCTGCTCTGCCCTCCTCAGAGCACCCTCCTGTCTGTCACACAGCATGCACGGCCCTGGGCAGGAAGTTGGCTGGGTCCAGGTGGGCAGGCCCGTACCCCCACCCCTGCCCCCGACCTCCACACTTTGCGCATGCCGGGGGTCGCGGGCTGAGTGAGTGGGAAACACTCAATGCTCAGGAGCCAGAATAAATCGCCCTCTTAATAGACTTTTCCACTGGAGTGGAGCTCCTTGACTTCCATTCATCCCCAGCTGGAAAACAAGCACATTTAAAATCATGCCACATCGAGACGCAGTGAGGCCGGCTGTGTAGGGCCAGCCACTGGGGACGAGCGACTGAACACAGGCGCTGCCGAGCTGTGTCGGGCGCGAGGTGACTCAGGGATACCTGGTGCCCGTGCACTGCCCGGCTTACCTCCACCGAGGTCCTGGGCTTCCATGTGGACCAAGTCAGGGTCAGCGTCCACCCCAGACACAGCCCTGGAAAAGAAGAGCCGAGACTGGGGTTGGGAATGGAGTCACTGTGCCCATCCCCCAGTGGCTCCCCACACCCCATGCAGCCATGTGGCCTCCCTGGTTCTGAAGCCACACTTGCTGTTTGGGTCCGGAGAGCACCACCTCCCCGGGACCCCACCTGCTCCTGGGATGCTTGGAATCTCTGTGTCTTCCTTGCATGAGCTGAGGGGGTTGGGTTTCTTCCTGTCATGGAAGTGTTTGTAAAAGACTTTCTCCTTCATAAAAGATCTTCACATTGCTTTTTCATTTTTGTTTGTTTTGTTTTATTTTGATCATCTAAAATGACTGCAGGAGGTAGGTAGGCCTGGGACTCCCATCCTATCCGAATTTTATAAATATGGAAATTGTGGCTCAGAGAAGCCTGGCTTGAATCCCAGTGGTAAGGGCTGACCTGGGATTCAAGCCAGGCTCACCTGAGCTGTTGCTCCGTCTCCTGCTTCCCATGACCTGGTCAAGTGTGCCCTTGGGAAGATTCTTCTCTCAGCCATCGGCTCTCCCCTAGTGCTGCCTCCAGGGACTGGCCTGAATCCTTTCATGAGGGGGCAAAGGCTCCAGCGAGAGGAATGCACTCCCTACCCTGTCACTTGACAGTTTGCACCAGGCTGTCCCCACACACGGGCCTGGACCATGCGTTGTGAGGCAGGTGCCTTCATCTGCACTCATAGGTGACCCCACCAGGACCAGGACGGGCCTCTGACTTGCCTGAGGCAACATGGCTCAGACCAGGGCAGTCCCAGGCTCCTGCCCAGGTCTGCTTGATCCCAAAATGCATGCTCTCCTCAGACCCCACACACTGCCCTGCTCACAACTAAGGCCTTCTCCTAATGCCACGAGTCCAGATGTCCCACCTGTTATGGGACTCTGCCTCCTTTGGAGGTGGTCCCAGCTTCAGAGAAGCCGTGATGGAAATGCGGGAGTTTTCCCAAGTGGCTGAGTTCCATAGACATCTCTAAGAGCCTGGTGGGACAAACCTACTGTGTACAAGGCCTGCTACAGGCCCTGGGGACAGAGATAAAGGAGACACTGCGGTTGCCCTGTGAGCTCCTGGGTCAGGACACTCAGGCTGGGGCTGTGGTTCTCCTACTCCACCCTCAATCCACCCACAACCCATCCCTGCCTGACTCCTCTCCCCATTTCACTGCCCTGCTGGGTGAAGTCTTTAACTGGGTGGGAGGGGAGGGAGGAAGCTTCTGTCTTTAGAGGCAAAAGCCAGGTCCTGAGTCTGTGCTGCACACAGCATGTCACTTGAACTCATTTAATAGCTCCATTTAGTGGCAGGTGCTCAGGTACAGGGAATGTCCTAGGTGCCGTAGTTGCCTCATCTCACTTACCTTGAATGATCGCAAATGGTTTGGTTATACCCATTTTACAGATGAGGAAACCAAGGCCCAGACAGGTGAAAACAGATCAAAGCTCATACAGCTAGCAGAGCCAGATCCACTACCCAGGTGCTGCCACTCCCAAAGCAACATCTTTTCATCACACAGGTTGCTTCCTGGCTTTACACAGCACGGTGCATGAAATAATGCAGTGAAGGGATAGTGGTGGGGAGGAGGAGTACAGTTGCCCCACCCTCAGTCCAGGGTGTCAGCTGGAGTCTACACCTGCCCTGGCCCCTTTGTCCAAGGCCTTCCCCTGTGCTGTCACAGACTGTCCACCTGCATGGGACTGGTTGGAGGTGGAGAGCCTCACTTGCCCTCTTGGACACTCTCCCCTGGCTGTTCCGGTAATTACTCTGGCAGCAATTCTGCCTTGAATTTATACAGTACTTGTCCTCTCAGTGCTGAAGAGCCAGGGCAAAGGCTGCTGCTCCGGGTTGGCAAGTCTGAAAGCCTCGCCTTTGAGGGACATCCAGCCATCCATTCACCACCTGGCTCACAGGGCTTCTGTGAGGGGCCAAGCCTATGAAGCACCTGGCATGAGGCCTGAGAAGGGACAGAAGACATGTCCCACGGTCACAGCTCCACAGACTGGTCCTCCAGGGAAGGCAGGGATGGGGTCCAATTTTGGTGTCACATCCAGCATATGCCTGACTTCCAGGAGGGGAGTGCAGATTTTTTTTTTTTTTTTTTTAAATGAAAGGAACCTTAGTGAGGATCTGGTCCAGGGTTTCTCAAACCAAGCATCACATCCCATCTCCCAGATTTCACCATCTCCATGTGCCCACTGAACTGTCATCTACCTGCCACTTTCTTCACACTAAAAACTGCCACCTGCTTTAGCCTTCTGCGAAGCAAGACTCCCTGGGATCTCCTGGATTTGGCGGCTGGTCATGTTTGTTATCACATACATTCCAACTAATATGACTGTTACAGTCGCTTACCCATTTACCACACCAGTCCCTCTCATGGACCCTTTGCCCAAGAGCAAACTGAGCCTCAAGATGAGGAAGTCACTTCCTGGTGTCAGTGGCCACTCAGCGCTGGGGGCAGGAGCACCCCTATAACTGGCCTGCAAGTCGTGGAGATGTCTCAGGCAGAGTGCCCAGTCCCCCCATGGCCTCTCCCCATCACTGACAGTTTCCCACCCAGACTTGGCCCCATTTGCTTCCCAAACTTCCTCCCAACCTGCCTGGCACCAGGATCCCCATTTGCTTAACCTTCTCCAGGGACCAGGTCCACCCAAGTGGCCCCAGGTGGACAGGGGACATCCATAAATGGGTTTGAATGGTACAGACCCCACAGATGTGCCATGTGGCGGGAGCCAGCTAGGACTCCCCCATAGTCTCTTGAGATTTCAAACACAGGGGCACCAGCATCAATCATTCTGACCCTAGGTAAAGAGATCTCCCTTTCAAGGTGGAGTGTTGATTTCGGCTTTTGTGAATAGACCGTTTGTAAGCTCCTTGGAAAGGAGGTCTCAGGCCTGACATTGCTCTCTCCTGAATACAGACAGGCATTGTTCCCTTCAGCAGCAGACCCTCCACCAGCAATATGGAATTTTAGCCTCATCATCCATCATCTGTGAAGCAGGGCAATGACACCTGGGGCACAGGCTCCCTCTGCCCTCACTCATTCACTCACCCACTCACCCAATCACAGACTCACTCACTCACCTGCTCACTCATTCAGTCATTCACTCACCCAATCATAGACTCACTCACTCACCCACTCACTCATTCAGTCATTCACTCACCCAATCATAGACTCACTCACTCACCCGCTCACTCATTCAGTCGCTTACTCATTCAGTCACTCAATCACAGACTCGCTCAGTCACCCACTCACTCATTCACTCACTCACTCAATCACAGACTCACTCATTCACTCACTCACTCATTCACTCACTCACTCACTCATTCACTCACTCACTCAATCACAGACTCACTCATTCACTCACTCACTCACTCAGTCACTCATTCACTTACTCAGTCACAGACTCACTCATTTAACCACTCAGTCACAGACTCACTCACTCACCCACTCACTCATTCACTCATTCACTCACTCACTCAGTCACTCATTTGCTCAATCACAGACTCACTCATTCACTCACTCAGTCACAGACTCATTCACTCACCCACTCACTCATTCACTCACTCACCCACTCACTCATTCACTCAGTCATTCACTCACTCACCCAATCATAGACTCACTCACTCACCTGCTCACTCACTCACTCATTCACTCACTCACCCACTCACTCATTCACTCACTCAATCACAGACTCACTCATTCACTCAGTCACATTCACTCACTCAGTCACAGACTCATTCATTTAACTACTCAGTCACAGACGCACTCACTCACCCACTCACTCATTCACTCACTCAGTCACTCACCCACTCAGTCACTCACTCATTCACTCACCTACTCACTCAGTCACTCACTGAGTCACTCACTCATTCACTCATTCACTCACCCAATCACAGACTCACTCACTCAGCCACTCACTCATTCACTCACCCAATCACAGACTCACTCACTCAGCCACTCACTCATTCACTCAATCACAGACTCACTCAGTCACTCATTCACTAATTACTCACTCAGTCACTCATTCACTCACTCACTCATTCAGTGACTCACTCATGCACCCACCCACTCATTCACTCACTCATTCATTCACTCATTCAGTCACTCGCTCACTCATTCATTCACTCTTTCATTCTCTCAGTCACACACTCAGCTATTTACTCATTTATTTACTCATTCACTCATTCATTCATTCTCTCACCTACTCACTCATTTTTCACTCACTCATTTATTACTTCACTAACTCATCACTCACTCACTCATTCATTCCCTCACTCACACTCAGTTATTTACTCATTCATTTACTCACTCAGTTATTACTCATTCACTCATTCATTCATTACCTCACTAACTCATCACTCACTCAGTCATTTACTCACTCATTTCCTCAGTCACTCACCCTATAAATTCATTCATTTACCATGTTTGTTCCTTTAGTCTTTGCTCTGAGCACTTCCCACAGCCATTTCTCAGTGTACTGGCGAAGGCCCTGGGCTAGACACTGGTGTACAGGTGGCTTGAGGCCTGGTCCCTGCTCCAGGCCCTTCAGTCATGGGTTTTGAAGACTCTCTTAGATTCTGCACTTGTAACATCTCAGATAGAGCCCCACTCCCCGCAGGAAATGGCGAGCCTGACACACAGGCCTTCTTGCTTGTCAAGGTCTCCACTGCTTAGAAGCGGCAGGCCTGTGAGATGGCCTGGGGCAGGCAGTCCTCAGAGAGTGAGTGTTTTGGGGGAGGTGGGAACTGACTTTCACCCCATTTGTGCTGAGGGCAGCTCCAGCGCAAATAGTTCTGTTAAGCCCTGAAAGGTGTGATAACCACGGCTGTAGTGGGGAGACCTCCACCTCTTCCTTCTATGGACAGAGGCCCTGCCACCCCTGTGCCCTGCACCAGGGCCAGGCCCTGGAGCTAACGGAGAGGGAAGCTGAGGCTTCCCCTGGGTGAGTGTGGGGCTGAGCAAGGAGGCAGATGCAGGAACACCCGGTGAAGCCCAGGCGGCCAGACCACCCAGTAGAGTGGGTAAGGGCCACAGGCCACAGCCAGAGGTGGACCGAGGCTCAGGGCTGCAGCTTGGGGGCAGCAGGACCTAGAATGTGGGCCCGAGCCTATCCGAGCCTCACTTCCCCGCTGTGACATGAGACCTAGATGCATGCCCGAGCCTCAGTTCTTCCCTGTGACATGAGGGGGACCCTCACGGGCTGCTGTGGGGATGCCGTGGAACGGTGCGTTCAGAGCCTCCATGCGCTGAACAGGGGACACTCAGTATTCAAAGCAGGGTGGCTGCGGGGCAGCTGCTGTTATGATTCTGTTCTGGGGCGTGGAGAGACTGAGGGCAGGTTCGGTGGTGGGGAGGAGGCGCCCGAGGCCCTACTTAGGAGGCAGCAGGTATCAGGGCACCTGGAGCTGCTCCCTCCCGCTTGCAGGCCCCTCTAATGAGCTTGCTGTATAGCCTCGCAAAACGTTAATGAGGCTGAGCTCAGACAGAACACGGGGCTTTGGCAGTTCCCGCTGTCAGTTCAAGGACAAAGAGCTCCTTGGAAATGCTGTCCAAAACAGCATTATTCACTGCTTACAAGGGGAGGGGGGCATCCCCACCACTGTCACCACGCTCCAGGAGAGATCCCGGGCCATAGTGGCCAGTGTCTGCTGGGATTCCCTCGAATAACAGCAGGGAAACTTGGGGGAGGAAACAATTTGATTTGCCTGAGATAATAACACGTTTGAATTATCGCCAGTTTCCCTCTGGGCGCTGTGCGTCGGTGACTTTCTCTGGATGGAGAGCTGTCCATGAACTCGGCCTGGCCTAGGAGTGAACAGAGCTCTGCCCATTCCCCAGAGCGACCCGGCTCCGAAGTCCCCCTCCTGGCTCTGCTCCCCACCTCTGTGAGTGCTTAGGCCCAGGCGTCCCACCGCAGGGCAGCTCTGGCTCCTGACAGTTGACAGCAATGACAAGGCCAGTGATGGATGGCGGTGCTCTGGTTTCCAAGGGAAGAACCGGGCCCTCCTGTGGGGAGCCCGCAGACAGACAGCCGTCGCCTCTCCCCATGAGCCAACGGCGTGTACACCAGCAGTCGGCATTCCAGAGGAAAAAGCCTTCTTTCAGCCTGTGGGGTGGCCAGGATGCCACAGTCTGTGTGACATTACAGACGGCCCTTGCCCACTCTGCAGTCAGCAACTTGAACTTCTTAATAATTTTGTCTTTAATTGGAGCTTTGGAAGGGAAGGCTGAGAGGCAAGAGAGCATATATAGGGCTGATAGCCTGGGTTCCGTCTCCAGCCCTGTGCCCTCGGGACAGGTACGAAGCCCTTTCCATGTGTTTTTCTGTTGGACAGACCGGGCTGTGGCCTGCGCAGGAGCCTGTGCAATGGTCTGTTCCACACGTGGGATAAGAGAAAGGCTAGCACTGTGTGTGTGTGTGTGTGTGTGTGTGTGTGTGTACACACACAAGAAAGAGGGATGCCGTGGAATCAGCACATGCAGGAGCAGTGTGCGTCTGGAAAGGCAGTGTGACCAGAAGGATGGGCCGTGGCCCCAGCAGGAGAGGCACAAGCTTGAGCTCTGAGCAGCCGCACTGGCTCCTGGCCCCGCGCTGCCGCCTGCGAACCTCGGGCAAGCCCTCCTCTTCCGCAGCCCTCATGGACACATCCCACAGACGTTTCTCAAGGAAAGCCGAGTGCCCCCCGTGCAGTGAGGCTGGGGTGCTGCCCAGGTGGCACACTGAGAGGCTCCTCTGAGGATGCACTCGAGAGGCCAGTACCCACCGTCTGAACTCAGAGGCCCCAGTGGTCCTTTGCCTGGGATGGGAGTCTCCTTTCTCTGGTCTGGCTCCCCAGGGTGGGGGCTTGTCTGGGGTATGACCCCAAACTCATCCTGCTCATTGGCACCCAGCAGGCGCCAGGAAGGGTGACAGGTTGAGCAATGGGAGGGGAGCCCAGGCGTGGATAAACAGGAGAGCAGGGCCAAGGCAGGCTGGGTCAGCACCCACGGGGTCTGTTAGTCAGGGGCTGAGTTGGGGCCTGGGGTTGGGTGGGGAGCATAGAGTGGTAGGCCGGGGACATGTGTATGTCAGCACCTCTCTCCCCTGGGGAGGCTGTGAGGCTCGGGGAGGGAACAGCAGTGGCACAGGGCCACATAGCTGGTTCGTGAGTAAAAACGTGGCCTGAAGGACACCAACCCCTGGACTCTACCATTTCTGATACCACCCGCTGCAGAGCAGGAAGAATGACTAGGGGGGTCCCCTGGGAGGAGGAGGGTATGGGGCTGCAGAAAGAGGCAGTGGATGGTGGGGACCCAGTCCCGGGCTAGGGAGGGTCCAGAGGAGGAAAGGGAACTGCGGGCCCCTGTGGGGCTCCCAAGGATTTGGGGGAAGTGCTCTCAGCGCAGCTGCGGGCCCCACGGGTTCGGGGTGGGGCAGTGCTCTCACCAGAACACGTGGTCTTTGGTCACTCGCTCTTGCAGAAGTGTCCACTTTTTCCCCAAGTCAGATGACACGTAGAGCTTTAGGGCAGAAAAAGGAGAAACAAAAACTTGGTCAGGACGTCAGGAATCAGCTGCTTCTGAGAGACGGAGATGTCCCTGACACAGTGCATCCCCCAGGAGAAGTCAGCCTTGTCCAGCGGACACGCGGAGGCGCTGTGCTCATGTTGGGGTGCAGACCAAACCCCACTGCCTCCAGGAGGAACCATTCCTGTCCCCAGTCCAGCGGGCAGGAGCCGGGAGATGAGGCTCCCCAGGATGAAATCCAGAGGGGTCTCACGGAGGAGGTGCGTCTGAGCCTCGAAGCTGGGAGGGACTTTATAATCCTGTGTGAGGATGCGAGGAAGAGCGTTTGGGAGGAAGGAGCCACGTGTTGCCAGGGCTGGAGCTGTGAACGGACGGCAGAACAGGACACAGTAGTGGCCCCGGGCAGGGGTGTGGCATCTGCTGCAGGGGTCAGTGCAGGTGCAGGTGGGCTGGGGCCTGATACCAGGGCCGGCCTCACAGCGTGTGACCAGTGCCACAGCCCAGGGACCTTGCTCAGAAGGGCCCCACACCTGGGGCTTAATTCTCTGCAGCCGCCAACCTGAACTTCTTAATAATTGTGTCTTTAATTGGAGCTTTGGAAGTGAAGGCTGAGGGGGCAACAGAGCGTGTGTAGCGCTGATGGCCTGGGCTTCCTCTCCAGCCCTGTGCCCTCGGGATGGGTTCTCAGCTGCCTGTGCCCATGGTCCTATCTCCACACAGTGACCACCACGGACCTTGTCCCTGGTGAGTGCCAGGGCCAGGCCTGGGCCCAGGAAGGGGCAGGGGTGGGCGCCCTGAGCACTGTCTTGAGGTTAGCCCTGAGGGCCTAGGAGGGTGTCCCTGTGAGCCGGGGAGCACCATGTTAAATGGCTCATAAAGAATATGGTGACAGGCCCAGAGAGAGAGAGCACAGAAGAAAGGAAAAGCACTTTACCTGATTGTCAACATTTTTCACTTTGCACTGCACCCCGCAAATGACACAGCTGGCCCTGCCCAAAACCACCGGCCAAGACTGGATAAGATGAGGCGCTCAGGGGCTCCGTGGCCAGACAGTGTTTCAGAGAGCCCACACCAGAGGCTGTGGGTGGAGGCAGGGAGCCCTGAGGAGGCCAGGCCTGGGCCCAGCTGGGGGCGGCGGGAGGATGGAGAGGAGGACAGGGCTTGAGAGAGGCCTGTGCAGGCAGCTTGACAGGTCCTCTGAGGGTGAGCAGAGCAGAGAGGGTGAGAAGGTCCTTGGATCTGTTCCCTGGAACCTGGGAGGAGTGAATGGGGCCAGGGGTACTCAGGTCTGTGCCCTAGACCTGGGAGGAGTGGACAGGGCCAGGGATACTCAGGGAGCCTACTCCTAGACCTGGGAGGAGTGAGCAGGGACAGGGGCATCCTCGGGTCAGTGTCCCAGGCCTGGGAGGAGTGAATGGAGTCAGGGGGTCCTCGGGTCAGTGTCCCAGGCCTGGGAGGAGTGAATGGAGTCAGGGGGTTCTCGGGTCAGTGCCCCAGGCCTGGGGAGAAGGGAAGGAGCCAGCTGGTCCTCGGGTTCACAGCCAGGGCTCTGGCCTGGGGATCTCAGGTAGAGACAGGACCTTGATCAAGCTGTGAGTTTTGGAAATGCCAGGTGAAGTTGCCAGGGCCACAGGCAAGGCCCAGAGCTCCTCCCCTTTCCATGATGGCCCTTGGGAAAGGGCCTCCCCCTCCTTCATGGAAGAGACAGTCCTGGAGGGAGCCGAGATCTGCTCTGGCAGGGGGAAGCCAGCTCTCCGGCACAGCGGCCTGTGGGCTGGCGAGGACATCTCTATCAGGGCGCTCCTCTTGGCCACACCAAGCCCCACCATGCCAGGGGGGTGGGACTTCATAGCTCCATTCTCCATAGGAGAAACTGGCTATGGGTGCTGGAAATGCTACCCCAAATGTGGCATCTTGGAAACTGAGAAAACAGCAGAAGCAGGAAGCCTATTCTCCGTTCCACCCACTTTCTTCCCTGAAACAGCCCCTAAACCGAGGAAGGGCATCCCCCGACCTTCTCCCACCCTCTCCCGGAAGACCCTCATGTGACAGGTGTCCTGCTCGAGGCCCAGGGAAGGAATGCCGCACCAGGACGCTGAGAAGACGCTGGACACACAGCTTTGCTAAGCCCCACTCCCTTCCCCGCTGCCCCTCATCTGATCACACCCCTTTCCCTCCCATTGCACTTCTCCAGGACCAGCCCCTGTCCATCAAACCTAAGCATAAAGCACGAACTTCCCGTCTCTTTGGGTCTTCATTTTGAACACTCCCATGTCACAGGAGACGTAAATTACATGAATGTGTTGTGCTTCTGTCTGGCTCCTGTCTTTTGCAATGGAGGCCTCAGCCATGAACCTTGAGATGGGTGGGAAAGGATCTTCCTTTTCTCCCTCCCCTGGAGCTCAGCGAGCAGGGGTGCTCTCCGAGGCGGTGGTGCTGGGTGTGTAGCTGCCCATGACCATGATGGGCGCCATAGGCAGCTGCCACACTCCGGCGGCCAAGAGGAGGCAGGGTCCTACGTGTCATCTGACACAGGAGAGCCGGGACGGGTCCAGCAGGACAGGCAGGGGCTCAGGGGTCAGGAGCTGTGACTGTGCCCGGGCCACCTGGGCACTTGGGCCCTGCAGCCTGGGGTGGCAGCTGCTGTGTGTGCAGCCACTCCTGGTGGACCTGCCTTCCTTGCGTGCTGCTCCAGCCCTTCCAGTGCCTCCTGTGTTCAGTTCCCCCGGTGGAAGCTCTGGATGGGCCCCTGGTTTCTTCCCCCACTGAAGGCCAGCATCTGGCATCAGGCCAGCATCTGAGGGGTGTGGGGGTTTCGGCAGCAGAAGGAAGCCAGAGGCCATTCCAGGAGGAGGGAACAATCAAACACAGGCCCTGCAGCCGGAGATGCTGAGCACACAGTGGGGCTGGCTTCGGGTGCCAGCCCCCCATGGTGCCAAGGCCAGTGTCACCAGCAGGCTGGGCTGATGCTGGGGGAGGGGACAGAGCTCTGACTTCATCCCTTAGGGCTGGGGAGTTAGAGAAGGGTTTTAAGCAGGCAGCAAGAGCTTCCCTCCCTGGTGTATGGCAGAGGCACGTGACAGCCGTCACCGAAGCACGCCCTGAGAGTGATCCCATGGCCTAAGAAGAATGTGCCTTCCGAGTTCCCAGCTAAGGAATCCGGGAGTGGCCAACCCCAAGACTCAGCCCTTACCCATGAGGAACAGGCCCTGGCCCATCCCTTGGAATGGAGGCCCTGCGGGGGTCGAGGTCCTCTGTTCTGGGTTGGGTGGAGGTTGCTAGGGGGAGGGTGCGGAGGGAAAAAGCTACATAAACTGAGACTTCTTACAAACAGGAGCAGCTGTCCTGTCCAGCCCACTGCCACCAGACTGTCCCTGCATGTAACTTCCTCCAATAAACCCTGTGTCTCATTCGCTGTTTCTGGGTCTCTTCTGTGGCCTCTTGGGCACAGTGCCATCCCTGCTGGAGTCAACAGGGGCCTGGCACAGCAACTGGGAAAGGCCTCTGCTCACTCCGGAGGAGATGAATGGGATGGCAGAGGGGCCTCCTGGAGCCAGTCTGACCTCCTCTTCTCTCTCCAGAGTGGCCAGGACAATCTCCTAACAGCAGTTCCAGGAAGCCTGGGCTCCCGTCCTCACCTGGAACCAGCTACCTGGGCAGGCCTAAACTGGCTGACAATCCTCATCCTCACTCAGAAGATTGGATGATTCAGCTGGATCACGTGCTTTGGAAGAGTCTAGCCCATGTCTGACATGCAGTCCATCCACAACATGCGTTTGCCTTTCCCCGTCCTGGACAACAGGAGACTCAGTCCCTTTTCCCTTACCTTTCCTCTGACTCCGGCTCAGTGTTCATTTGCATTTCAATACGTTTCATCCCTAAATCCCAGGTGATGAGTGAACACAGACATTGGGGCTGGGCCAGCGATTCTATAACTGATGTCCCCAGCTCATCTTTGATTTGCGTTATGTTTTTGCCAGCTGCCCTTCTGGGGGAAGGGGCTGTATTGGTGCAATACGGCCCACACTGCATTTATCAGGGGAGGATGGACCACGTGGGGTTTAGGGGATCCTTTGCACCCCAGTAGCATCTTACGCTGAAATCCTTGTTATTGAAGCAAAGCTCAGAGCCCACCGTGTTTTGTTGCAGATTCAGGCGTGGGCCAGGAGAGGGCGCTGGCCGCCGCACAGGTGTGGCTGATGGACGAGGCAGGCTGGGCTGGGCTGGGCTGGGCTGGGCTGGGAGGGGAGAGAGGGCTGGACAGGGAAGCAGGGACCCGGGTCTGCGGAGCTGGCATCTGTCTCTGTGTCACGGCCGCTGAGTCAGTTCCTTGCCTCAGTTTCCCCATCTATAAAATGATGCCCCAGCTGTAGTGTTTCAAAGGGGAGAGTCTGTGAGTCTAGGGTTCTTGGGCTCCAGCAGGCCTGGCTCCACTAGCACCCACCGTACACAGCGGGAGACCTTGCGTGCATTCCAACGCTGTTCCGAGCCTCAGTTTCACCACTTCTTAAAACGGGAATCGTCCTCCTGCTTTGAGGGATGTTGTGGGATCATCCAGGCACGTGGCAAAGCGGTTGCACTTGCCACGCACACAGCACGTTCTGTTGTGATCACTGCCTGATAACACCCGTAATAGCAGGATCCGCTCCACGTGCGAGCACCAGCCGGGCCCTTTGCCTCTTGAGGCGCCCGCACAACATCGCTAGGAAGTAGATGCTTCTAAAAATACCTCGTGCAGACGGAAGATGGAGGCTCGCAGCAATTGAGTGATTCGCCCAGGGTCACCCCCTGTCAGACCTGCACTTGAATTATCTGTGGTTTGAACGCTCTTCTCTTTATTCCTTCTGTGATCAGGGTCTGTCTAGAATGAATCATGTGAGCCCAGCAATTTCCATCACTGGCCCAGGAAGGAAGGACGGCTCAAGTCAACCACTCCACCCAGATTCTCCATCGGCATAACGGGCACAACATTCACACTAATAGCGGCCACATCTGCTGGATCAGATGCCGGCACGACTGACTTCTTCTGTGCCACGTGCTCCTTTTCTGTTTCCACGTGTCCTTGTCATGGATGCTATGTTATGAGGAACAAATGACATCACGGATGTCACCGCTGCTGCAGACACCGCTGCTGCCACTGCTGTTCATCAAAGAAGGATGTGCAGAATCTCAGAAGGGAAACGGGTGATCAAGCCCAACCCTGTGCAGCCCTGCCTCTCAGCACAGGCAGGTGTGCCCCCTCCTCCTGGAAGCCCACCTGGGCCTAATCATCCTCTGCTCCTGACCCAGCCTCCAAGCCCAGTGCCCAGGGCCTTTTCCTCTCTGGGTTCCTGTCCTCGCCTTCCTGCTGCCATGTCTAATAAGTCACCATGCTTCAGATGCAGTTGTGTACCCTGCACCAGCTGCACGTTGCACCCCTCTCCACCCAGGGCCATGGCCCAGCTGGGCCACACCGTCTCCATGGACCCCTGCTCCCAGCCCTTGGTCCTGCAGCTGCAGAGTACACCTGGTCCTGCCACTCTCCACACAGACCTTCCAGGAGAGGCGTGGCCCCCAAAAAAGCCCACGCCCTCACGTGATTACACAGCTCTCCCGAGGCCGTCAGACCCCCCTCTGGCTGCCATCCTGCTCACTCCCTGAATGCCCCCACCCCAGGCACATTCGGCTCAGGGCTCACTCACACTTGTGGCGCTAATGTGTGCACAGGGTCCTCTAAGCATCTGCACCTACTGTGCCCTCTGCCTGGAATGCCCTTCCTCATCCCCGGCCGGTGTTCAAGACACAGTTTAAAGTCACCCTCTGGATCAGGCATTGCTAAGGCCACTGGCTCAGAGGCCCTGCTCCTTCTATTGCAAAGCCAGGGTTAGAGCTCTGTCTGTGAAGTCAGAGTCTGTGCCTAGGGCCCAGGTGCCAGAGAGGACGGGGCTGCAGTGCCTTTGTCCACCGCACCCTCATGTCCTGGTGCCGGTGCCAGCACCAAGTGGGACTCGGGGAGGGATCCCCGGGCGTGTCCCCTCGTGCTATGCTCAGAACCCTGGTTCTCTGGCCTCCAGCTCCTCAGATCCAGGACATCCTGTGTCTCCTAGTGCACTCCCATTGCTCTCCAGGGCTGCCCTGGTGCCTGTCCCTGGTTTCTAGCCTCTCTTCCTCCACGATGGCAGGTCCAAGCTCACATTCTGGGCTCTCCCAACATGCAGAAGCCAAGCCCCTTGGCAGCCCCCTCACTCCCCGCCTGCCCTCAGTAGACCCAGCAGTTTCTAACCCGTCCCTCATCACCTGCTCTGCGCCCCCGTCTTCATCTAGAAAGGAGGCCCCGTGAGGGCAAGGGCCGGTCCGTTTTGTTCCCAGCGGTTGCCCCAGCTCCTGAAACCTAGGAGGCCCTCTACAAATACTCCCAGGCAGAGGAAGGCCGGGTCTCAGTTCCGAGGTCACTGCTGCCTGGGGGCGGCATCAGGCACACTTTGAGGCTCATGCCACCCATCCCCCTTCCAGGATCCTCTCCTGCCAGGAAGTGACTTAGGCCCCATTTCTGCCCTGATGACCCCTGATTCCTTGACACCCTCTCCACGTCACTTCCTGCCTGCACCACCCCCAGCTTAGCAGGGCCCAGCAGGAGCTGGCTCCCGTCTCAACCAGCCCTGCTCCCCCAGCCTCCATGTCCTCTCCTCCTCTTTGATCTCAATAAATGGCCTCCCTCCTTCCCACCATCCACCAGGTCCTCCAACCATAATCCCAGAGGTGCCCACCACTGCACCTGCCCCACCGTAAGCAGAGCCCTCAGGGGCTGGCACCCCATCCCATCTCAGGCCACCCCACTTCCCCACACCACCTCGGCTGCTCCTGCCTTCCCCAGTCTCCCATCTCGGAAACTTCGGCGATGAGACACTATGCAAGCTACCGCAGTGAAGCTCAAAGGCTCAAGCTGCCAATTAGCCGGTCCTATAGCAGCAAGGCTTTGCCACGGTTCACGCTTCAGAGCCGAGATGAACACACCCGGAGTGCTCATGCAGGGCTGCCCATGGCAGGATCCCCGCGGATGAGCAGATCAGAAGAACCAGCCAAGGGCTGAGCCCACTGTAAGACTGGCCAGGATGTTGCCCAAGGAACCACGGCCAGGAGACTGCAGGTGTGAAACGTAGCAAACCCTGGGCGGCTGGCGAATCCCCCTCCTCGTCCTCATCAGAACTAGATCTTCCTCACACACAGCCTTTATTCTCTTACCAACAGTGGATGAATTCCTGAGCTCGCCTTGAAAACTACAGACCCCACCATTGTCGCAAGTGCAGTTGCAGCAAATGTCCCCTCCCTCCCTCTTCCCCGCAGCTGGAGAAAAGCAGACAGGGCCCTGCATCACGGAACTGTCCCGGCAAAGGTGCCTCCACGGCGTCTTCAGGGATGAAGGCTGCGCCTGTGACCCTGACTGTGAGCGATGAGAAAGGCGGCTGTCTGTGTGGTTGTCTAGCAATACTTTGCGTTCCGGGTACCACAAGTGAAATCATCTGTCTCTTCAACAAGCCTGGGAGTTCACTTTGTTAGGCCACCCTCCTTTGCCGCCACCCGCTTGGAGAAAGCACCCACGATTGCTAAATTGTCTTAAAGAAAGAGGTTGAGAGTCTGTCTTGCTCAGCCCATCTAAACCCCAGCTAACCCAACTCCCACGGTTGCCCAAGCCCAGCCATTTGGATTGGGGGCCCCTTCCCCAGCTTCCTCCCACCCTGGGCTTTGGCTCTATTGAACTACACACTGTGATCTAAATCTGCTTTTTCGCTCTCTCGCCTCCAGGCCTTTGTGCAAACCATGCCCTCTGCCTAGAACATCCCTACTTCCCTCTCATCCCCTGACTACCTCCTGTTTTTCAGGGCAGCCTCATTCCCAGCTCCACATCTCTGCAGGTAAAAGTCTGGGTCACCCGGCCTGACAGCTGAGGCCCTGAGTGATTGCCCTGGGCCCTGTTATCACCAAACCCACTCTGGTGTAGCATAAGTCACACTCCCCCAACAGGATGCACCCTGATCCCAAAACACACATGTGCCTCCTGCCCTGGGTTTTTGTCCGGGATATTCTCTTCACACGGGATACTGTATTAGCTGACGTGGGCTTCCATAACAACATACCCCAGAGGGTGCGGCTTAAACCACAGAAACAGATTCGCACACTGTTCTGAGGCCAGAAGTCCAAGATCAAGGTATCGGCAGGGTTGGTTTCTCCCTCCTCGGCTTGCAAACGCCACGTTCTCCCTTATGTGGTCTTCCCTCTGCCTGTCTTTTTTTTGGTGTCGTTTTTGATTTTTTGAAACAGAGCCTTGCTCCGTCACCCAGGCTGGAATGCAGTGGTGCAACTGTATCTCTCTGCAGCCCTGAAACTCCTGGGCTCAATCGATCTTCCTGCCTGGGAGTATCGGTGTGCGACACCACTCATGGCTCTGTGTGTCCTGATCTCTTCTTGTAAGGACACCAGTCAAATGGATTGGAGCCCACCCTAATAGTCTAATGTTTACTTAAGGGCCCTATCTTCGAATATGGCCACATTCTTTCCTACCAGGGGTTAGAAATTCAACACAGGAATTTTGTGGGATACAATCCAGCCGTATGGAGGCACACCTTTCACCCCCACCTCTGAAGTCCTCCCAGCCCAGTTCCAGCTCCAGTTCAGCTGCCTGCATCTTGAGGGCGCTGTCCCCAGCCTGCCAGCCCCGTATGCACTGTGGGGAGCCCATGCCTGCATAGCCGTTTGCTGACTTCCTTGCGTCCTGGGTGTTTACCTCCTGCTCCTCTGCTAAGCCGCTCACAGCTCGTGGGCACACACCTGCCTTGCTCACCTGAGGCCCCAGCGGTAGCCCAGAATCCATGGCTGCTGGGTATGCAAGGCCCATTTGCTGACTGAATGATCACGTTTGCCTCTAGGGCAGGGGCTGGTAAATGCGCTCTGTAAAGGGCCAGGTAGTAAATATTTTCAGCCACGGGGGCCGTGTGGTCTCTGTAGCAACCACTCACTGTGGCCTTGGGAGCAGGAAGGCAGCCAGAGACAGTGGTATACAGAGATGGTGTGCCATACACCCTGGAGCAGGTGTCAGCAAACCACGGGCTGTTGCCTGGGTTTGTAAATGGAGCTTCACTGGCACAAAGCTGTGATAAGAAGCCATCACATTTCCTATTCAGAAAGGACTTTTTAAAGAAAGTGTTCATCCCCTAGAACATAAGCTTCATGAGGGCAAGGAGTCTTTACTAAGCTTGTGGAGCAGTGCCTGCATGCAGTTTGTGTTCAATAAATACCTGCAGCTGCAGCCATTGGTTGTACTTCTTTTTCTATCTGGGCCTTAGTGAGAGAGGCTGGAAGCAGCTGTGGCCTTTCATGGAGCCAGGCACTGAGCTGTGCCTGTTGAATGCCGCCTCACTTCACACTCACACACACACACACGAACACATACACACACGTACACACACACATGCATGTACACATTCACAAACACACCCATAAGATGGCAATTTTCCCTTTTGACAAATGAACTAACTGAAGCTCAGAGAGGTTAGGTAAGTTACTCAAGGTAACACAGCACTCCCTTATGTCGGCAATTCCCATCTCACAGACTTGAGCTCACAGGACTGTACCAGGGGCTGAGGAGTCACCCCTGCCTTCAAGAAGGATGGCTGGTCACCTCCAGCCCTTTCTCTGTGTCATCTGAGTGACTCAGGCCAGGCACCCTTCTATCTCATGGCTCAATTTACCCATCTGCACTGTTCATACCCACAGTCAATATGTGCATAAAAAGTGAGTCATCACCATGGGTTCCTGTGAGCAAGGCAATAAAGCCTCCACATTAACGGATGGCATTATCATTGTCATCATTGCCTCATGCGCTTGTGTTTATGACACCTGCCCTGGAGCTTTATGAAGCCTTTCCAACTCACTCTCCTGGGAGGCGCTTTTACTATCCGCCATCAATTGCTGCAGAAATAGAACATTTCTGCTTAATAAAAGACAAACACCAGCAAATAAACAAGAAAAAACACATCCGGGACAGCCCAGTCACTGCAGCTGAAACCTGCATGGGTACATCCTGTGGAAGGGTGAATTTCATCCCTCGACACCTCAGAAAGCAGTGGAGGTGGTAAGCGAGGACACGCCTCCTACTCTCATATAAAGATAAAAAGATAAAAAGTCAGAGCAAAGCAGGACAGGAGGGAGGGAAAGGAGCAGCTTGAGGGCCCAGGAAGGGCACACAGAAGAGCGTGCCAGTGCCTCCCGTGGTTTCTGGAGGTGCTTCGAGTCTGTCCTGGACTGTTAGTGGGAGTTGGACGTGATTGGTGGCACTCAACATGCTTTCATCCCTCACTCCAGGGTGCCTTGTTGCACTGCAGAGGCCTGAAAGCTGCAGCCCAGCATTGCATGGACTCCCTTGCAGCTAGATTTCTGGGTCAGGTGGGTGCACTTGTGCCAGGTTTGGAAGGTGAATGTGAGGCAGAGGCTTCTTCCTGCCCCACTGGGTCCTGTCTGCTGCCAGCAAGGTCACAGGACATGCTGCTATGTCCACCCTCCAGCTCTGGAGGGTGGAGAGGTGGTGGTGGTGAAGGCAGCAGCTGGACTCCACATTCTGGTGTCCAGTCGCTGGCTTTGTGGCAGTTACCAGGTGCAGGCTGTGGCAATGGCAACATCAGCTGCACCAATCACATGTTTTTGAGCTTGGTAAGTCTGGGAGGTTCTGGTCCCCATGTTTCTGATAGGCAGAGGTAGAAGCTTCCTGGTGGGTCTACACTGCAGGCTTTCAGGAGGCATCCTGGGGAGGGGGGTCCAGTCTAAAACCCCCTCCCTATCTCCCAACAATTTAGAAAGCACTGATCCCTCCTGTTAAATCCCTTTTCTGCTTACATATCCAGAGGGGAGTATTGTTCCTGCCCTGAGCCCCAGCAGATGAACATTCTTAGAGCAAAATGAATACATGCTGAATGAGGGCTTCTCATTGCTGAGAGAATTGTTCTGTTACTCAAGAGATGCCCAATCTCCTCCCTGTTCTGAAGTCTGAGGTCAGAGTGAGCCATCAACTTGGTGTCGAAGCTTGTAGCTCTGCTGGGCAGCTCATGAACCTGCTGATATTCACAGCTGCCAATGCGAAGGCTGCACCTCTGTTCACTCCATATTAGGGCTCTCCTCACACCCACTGCCAGCACTTTCTACTATTTCTTTAATATGGATCAATGCAAACACTGCTTTACTTAAGGCTGGGGGACTGTGAGGGTTTTTCTTTTTCTTGTCATAGGTGATCATCTTTCTTGCTCTGAAGATGTATTAAAAAATAAAGATACATTCTGATCCATTCTTGAAGACCCTGTTTGAACATTCCTCCTCCAGGAAGTCTTCCCTGATTGCATACCCAAAGGTGTCTTCTCTGCCTTACTAAGTTTCTGAAAGGCAATCCTGGGCTCAGATCAATTTCTCACAGTGCTAGGAAGCAGAAGTGCTTGACAGGGAATAAAATTCAAGAAAATATAAAAGTGAGTTTATGCTTTTAGAAGTAAGTGCCCAGGGTTCTGCTTCAGCAAGCAGGGCTGAGGACCAAGCACAGAGGAAACAGGCTGGTCAGTTTCATGTCAGCAGTCCCCAGGAAGCTGGCATGGGAAGGGATTGCTGGGCTCTCACGTCCTACCAATCTCAAGGACCTACTGCAGTTGGCTGAGCCTTGGAAGAAATGCATACTATGCTGTCACCCAGGAAGGCTGTCCAGGCTCCAAGTAAAGCAGCCTCAGAGTGACCCAAATTATAATGAGGACAAGGGAAGCATTGTAAAGTCATGGAACAGGACACTCTGAGGGTAGGTGGACAGGTGTTTTCTGGAGGCAGGGCTGGCATCTGGGAAGGAAGAGGTAGGGAAGGAAAGGGAGGCAAGCCTTTGGCTTTGCACAAATCTGCAACCCTTAGAATGGAGCAATTGTGTCCACTCGATTGACTCTGAGCTTGGCATGTGACTTGCTTTGGCCGATGCTGTGTGAGCAGATGTGATGTTTTCCAGGTCAAAGCTGTTACGCTAAAGTTGCTTGTGTGGTTTGCTCTGCAACCCCTGGAGCCTCTGCTCCCCCATAATAAGAATAGCCTGCTCTCAGCATAAGAGTCCTATGGGGACGTGAACTCCACCAGTAACCAGGAGCCTCATATAGCCAATCCCAGCAAAGCCCAGCAGAGCCGCTGGGCAACCCACAGAGCCCCAGGAAGAAGAAATAATGCTTGTTTCTGTAAGCCATTGAGGCTTGGGGATGTGTGTTACTCAGTATGATTGTTGCAGATACCTGCCTAACACACCAGATTTGTTGGAGTCAAGGCTGGTGTTGTTCCACCACACCACCCTACTTCTTGAGAATTAGAGTTTTGAAAAACTGCATAGCCCCTCAAAAACTAAAGCCCTGTTGTCATTGTTATTAATTTACTCAAATTCCTCATTCCTTTTACAACTGCAACTAAGCCTTTTTCTTCCCCTTTTCTTTCCTTATTGTCACAGAAAAGAACCAAAGCAAATAACTGAGATTTCAGCTCCATTAATTTTTCAGGGCACCATAAATTAAAGAGCAATTGCAATGCAGTCAATTTCTGCGGGAAAATAAGTCTCCGTGATTGTGCTTTAGTCTAATTACATGGAAGGCTAAGTAGCGCTATTAATACCCAGAAGCACAAGCTATTACCAAGGAAGGTGCCAGGAGCAAAGAGGCAGCCCAGGAGGCTGAGAAATGCAGGGATGCCGGTCAGGGAAGACCAGACCTTGGCAAAGAGGCCAGGTCCTGTCGACAGCCATGGCAAAGGAGAGCCATGAATCTCCATTTGGAGGTCCCTGACCTGGACAGTCCCTGATAGTAGAAATTTATCATTCATTCATCTAACCAACAGTCTGCCATCCATCCATCACCCATCCGTCCACCATCCACCCATCCATCCACCATCCACCATCCATCCATCATCTATCCATCCACCCATCTATCTGTCCACCCATCTGTCTACCCATCCATCCATCACCCATCTGTCCACCATCCACCCATCCATCCACCATCCATCCATCCATCCATCCATCCATCCATCCATCCATCCATCCATCATCTATCCATCCACCCATCTGTCTGTCCACCCATCCGTCTACCCATCTATCACCCATCCGTCTACCATCCACCCATCCACCCACCATCCATCCATACATCCATCCATCAACTGTCTATCCACTCATCTATCTGTCCACCCATCCATCTGTCCACCCATCCATCCATCCCCATCCATCCACCCACCCACCTTTCCATCCATTCATCCCCATCCACCCATCCACCCATCCATCCATCCATCCATCCACTCATCCATCCATCCATCCTTCCATCATCCATTCATCCATCATCCATCCATCCATCTACCCACCATCCATCATCAATACATCCATCCATCCACCCACCATCCATCCATCCACCCATTCATCTATCCACCCATCCATCATTCATCCATCCATCCATCCATCCATCCCCATCCACCCATCCATCCATCCATCCATCATCCATTTATCTATCCATCATCTACCCACCCACCCACCCATCCATCTATCCATCCCCATCCATCCATTTATCCATTCATCCATCCATCCCCATCCATCCATTTATCCATCCATCCATCCATCCACCCATCATCTATATATCTATTCATCCATTCATTCATGTGTCCGTCCCTCCTCACCCATCTATCCACCCACCCATCCTCGATCTGTCCATCTAACTAATATTTTCAGCCAGGCAGGCACTTTAGATTAAAATGGTGAAAAAGACCAGACACCTTCCCTGCCCTCAAGGAGCTTACCCCAAGTGTATGTATTGGGTGTAGGCAATAACCAAATGATTACACAAATATATAGTTACCTGACATGGTTTCGCTCTGTGTTCTCACCCAAATCTCATCTCAAATTGTAATCCCCACATGTGGAGGGAGGAACCTGGTGGGAGGTGATTGGATCACGGGGGCAGTTTCCCCCATGCCGTTGTTGTGTGATAATGAGTGAGTTCTCATGAGATCTGATGGTTTAAAAGTATTTTGCATTTCCCGACTTGTGCTCTCTCTCTCCTGATGCCTTGTGAAGATGACGCCTGCTTCCCCTTCGCCTCCCACCGTGATTGTAAGTTTCCTGAGGCCTCCCCACCCATGCGGAACCTTGAGTCAATTAAACCTCTTTCTTCATAAATTAATCAGTTTCAGGTAGTTCTTTAGAGCAGTGTGAAAACGGACTAATAGATACCCATTGTGATCAGTGTTGAGAAAGAGAAGCACAGGAATATGGAAGAGTGTGAAATACTGGGGCTCAAGCTGACCTGGGGTGGCACAGGGAAGGCTGCTGACTTGGGCAGCTTGTGTTTGCCTTCCAGGTCCATGATGTCTCTTTCCAACCCTTCTCTGATCCTGGGAGCTGACCTATGTAGACAGATCCTCCCTTCTCTGACCCTGAGACTGACCTGTGTAGACAGATCCACAGCCTCTTTCCTCTAGCCTCTGATTGGATTCTGCCTGTGGGAAGCCTCAGTGCATTGGAGAGAGAGAGGCATGTGCTATTCCTCTCGTTCCCTGACTGTTCAGCCACAGTTTGGCTCAGTTGCTCTACTCAGAGCCAGGCCTCCTACTGGGACCCTTCCTGCAACTGTGGAGCCCACACCTCCTGTTGGGCAGAGGTGCTAGGTTCAGAGTGGCCTCTAAAAGTATGCACGTCCTAATCCTTAGAACCTGGGACCATTACCTCACAGGGCAGAAAGGGAGCCTGCAGATGGGATTGCTGAGGTCTCCAGATGTGAAGATCACCCCAGGCTATCTGTGTGGGCCCTAAACGAAAGCCCCTGAGTCCTTACAGAAAGTAGGGGCAGAGGAAGATTCACACACACCCACACACGTCCACATACACTCACACAAACACACACGCTCACACACACTCACCCACATATGCTCATGTACACTCACACAAACACACATGCTCACATAGGCTCTCACACACACCCACACATTCACACACCCCCACACACTCACACACCCTCACACACACACGTTCACATAGGTTCTCACACCCACACGCTCATACACACCCCCCCACACTCATCTACACTCACACAAATACACATGTTCCCATAGCTTCTCTCACACACACACCCCCCACACACGCACACGCTGACATGCTCACAGTTTCACACTCATAAACACCCACACACTCACATACACTCTCACACATGCACATTTATGTACACACCTCCCCACACATGCACTTTCACACTCACATGCACATGCGCTAACACCCACACCCACACTCACATTCACACCCACACTCACACATTCTCATAAACACACCCCCACACACCCACAAACTCACATACACTTTCATGCACACACCCACACCCTACACACACTCATACACACACACACTAACTCACACCCACAATTTACACACTCAAATACACCTTCACACCCATTCTCACACTCAAACACCTCACCCACACACATACCCACACACTCATATACACGTTCACATCCACATACACTCATACATTCACACTCACAGTCTCACACCCACCCACACACTCACATGCACTCACACACATGCGCACACACACACACACACACACACACACACACAGAGTAGGCAGTGTGGAGATGGGGCAGTGGAGATTTGAAGCCTGAAGGTATGGAGATGCGGCCACAGCCAGGAGATACTGGCAGCTGCCAGCAGCTGGAAGAGGCAGGGTTGGACTCCTCCCTAGAGTCCAGGTGGAACACGGCCCCACTGACACCTTGATCTTGGCCCAGCGATGCTGGTTTTGGAATGTGGGCCTCCAGAATTGTGAGAGAATAAGTTTCTGTTGCTTAAACCACAGCCTGTGGCCATCTGTTCCCATGGCTGCAGGAAAGGAACAAAGTCCTTTCCTCCAGCCCTTTCCTACTGGGCCCTCCCCAGCCCCTGGGCCCTCTCCCTCCCCAGCCTCAGAACCCAGGTGGACCCCTCCCTGCAGATGCAGCCCAGTGCTCCCCACCAGGCTGGACCCCCGCTCTCCCACTCACCCAGGGACAAGGCCTCAGTTCCCTACTGAGCCCCACAGACACAGTTCCCAGAGGAGGAGACGCTGATTTGGGGAAGAACAAGTCACTGCTCTCGGCGAGGGTAGAAGAGCATTCCAGACTGAGGGGAAGGCCTAGTGAGGTGTGATGAGAGTGTGGGGAATGTTCCGGAAGTGGAGAAAGGCCCTTGTGACTGGTGTGCAGAGAGGGATGGCGAGTGGCATGATCCTAATCGCCTGGTACTCACTGGTTCCTCTCTTGAGCCTCCGAGCCCGGTGCACTGCCCACCTGACCACTTCACTCAGCTCCCACAGCACAGCCAAGAGGGCACGGTCCCTCGAGGGGGCACCAAGGAGAGGGCAATGGCGGGGTCCAGCGTCCCAGCCCCCAGCCCCGGGAGGCTCCTCCACAGCCAGCCCAGGGGTTCCGGGTCCGCTCCACGTGGGCACTCGCCTCCAGGTGGGTCAAGCAGACCCCAGCCCCACACGCCAGGCAAGAGGCATCCATACAGCTTACCTTGCTCTCCTTTGTGTAGGCGAGCACCTTGTCCTCCTCCTTAGGGTGGAAAATCAGAGTATCCACGAAGAAGGGAATGGGCTGCTTCTGAAAGGTGGCGCCTTCGTCCACACTGAGGAATAGGCTCTGGTCCCGGTCACTGAGTGAGGAGCTGACAAGGATGACCTGAAACACAAAGCGGGTTATGAGGCCCGGGCCAGGTGCGCCTCTCCCCCAACATCTGAAAGGGGGTTGTGAGGCCTGGGCTGGGTGTGCCTCTCCCCTCTAACCCCCGACACCAGGGAGGAGTGCCCAGAAATGGCGGGCCCGCCCCCAGCCCAGCCAGCTCAGCCTAACTACAGCCATCCATTCATGGAGTCTCGGGACCAGCCCCTCACCCCTGCACACCAGGGAGGAGATGCCCAGAAATGGCGGGTCCACCCCCAACCTGACCGGCTCAGCATGAATCACAGCCATTCACTCATCCGTCTATTCATTCATGGGGTGCCTGGGCCGGGTTTCTCCACACACCAGGGAGGGGTGCCCAGAAATGGTGGGTCCACTATCAACCCAGCCAGCTCAATGCAAATCACAGCCATTCTGTCATTCATTTATTCATTCATGGAGTGCCTGGGTCAAGCTTCTCCTTACACCAGGGAGGGGTGCCCAGAAATGGCGGGTCCAATCCCAACTCAGCCGTCTCAGCCTAACTGTAGCCATACATTTAGGCATTCATTCATTCACTCATTCATTCATTCATGAGTGCCTGGGCTGGGGCCCCCCCACACGCCAGGGAGTGGGTGCTGCAGAAATGGCAGGTTTCCCCCAAACCCAGCTGGTTCAGTGCTAATCATAGCCATTCATTCATTCATTCATTCATTCATTCATTCATTCATTCATGGAGTGCAGGCCACTGTTCTGGGCCCTGAGGCTCCACTGTAAATGCAGGGTTCACGGCCTCTGCTGTGAACTCGAATCTATTCCTGAGAGCCAAGACAGGTGAGCACTCAAAAACTCTGTCTAAAATTCTGTTTCAGGGAAAACTGCCCCAAAGCAGGACCAGGGATGGACGGGGAGGGAGTGACTGGGTGGGGCCCACTACCTTCAGCAGAGGAGATTACTGAGCTGGGGGTCGCCGGGGAACTCAGGGGCAGGCCCGAGGGGCTGATGAAGGGAACTGAGCAGGAGGCAGACATGGGGCTGCAGCAGCAGCCAGGGGGGTTGGGTCTGCAAAGCCTCGGACAGTGGTACAGTGGGTTGTATGGTGACCCCACAAAGATCCGTCAACATCCCTACGCCCAGCACCTGGGACTGTGATCTTATTTGGAAATAGGGTCTTTGGAGACGTGGCTAAGCATCTCAGGATGAAGCCATCTGGATTTAGGGTAAACCCTAAATTCAATGACTGGTGTCCTTATATGGAGAGGGTAGGTAGGGATGCAGATAGAAGGTGACACACAGGCAGAGACGGGGGACGCACCTGGATGTCACCACGGTCATGAACTGCCGGCAGCCCGGGATGCTGGGAGAGGCACAGAGACGGGGGATGCACCTGGATGTCACCACGGTCATGAACTGTCGGCAGCCCGGGACGCTGGGAGAGGCACAGAGATGGGGGACGCACCTGGACATCACCACAGCCATGAACTGCCGGCAGCCCAGGACGCTGGGAGAGGCACAGAGATGGGGGACGCACCTGGATGTCACCACGGCCATGAACTGCCGGCAGCCCGGGACACTGGGAGTGGCACAGAATGAAGAGTACTTCTGAGCCCCTAGAAGGTACCAGCCCGGCCAACACCTTGGACTCCCGGTATCCGTACTGTCAGAGGATACATTGCTGCTGCTTTCAGCCCCCTGGTTTGTGGGTCTTTGCAATGGCAACCCCAGGAAACACACACAAGAGCTCTGCCAACCGGGGATCCTGTTATTTGGGACGGGAGGTCTCTACGGAGGCGTGATGAAGGGAGGGGTGGCCTGGTTTAGGTTTTCAAAGGGGCTCACACAGGAGTGGGTCATTTAGGAGGAGATCCCCTTATCCCAGCTGGGTTTGGTGGCTTGGTCAGATTCGGGACATCGCATCTCTACATTCAGAATGACAGACACCCAGACACTCACAGGTGGCCCCGGGGCCATTTTGTTTTGCAATTAGCAGACAAGGGGGCAGACAAAACTTACCTGAGGTCACACAGCCATGGAATTTGAACCAGGTTACCCAGAGACTGAGTGTGCACCCCTCGCTCTGATCCTACAAGCACACAGTGTTCGTTTGTTCTTTTGTTTGTTCCTTCCTTCCTTTCTTCCTTCCTTCCTTCATTCATTCCCTCATTCATTCATTCCCTCATTCACTCATTCCCTCATTCATTCATTCATTTCCTCATTCATTCATTCATTCATTCCCTCATTCATTCATTCATTCATTCCCTCATTCAACAAACATGTACAGTCCTGGCTTACCCAGGCACTGGGTACTGCAGGGATGGGGGTGAGGCACGGGAGCAGTTGTGGCTGTGTTGGACATGGTTCTCATCCTAACAGGGGACCCAAAGCCAGTCCCAAAGGAAGTCTCCCTTTGGAGCCAAGCGTTTGACTCCAGAGCCCTGTTCTTAGCCACACACTGCAGGGTGCGCCCATGCAGGATGGGGTGTTTAAGCTGGGCCTCGTGTGGGGCTGGGTAGGACCAGCCCTGCTGAAGATGAGCACAGCTTTCCTGGGGAGGGCAGTGGGCAATGGCACGAGGCGACTATGGTGGCCTTGCCAGACCCCAGAATATCTCCAGAAGACAATTAAACTCATGGAGCCAAAATCAATAGGCTGCCTGGGGTGTCTGCCTTTAAGTGAATGAATGGTGATCCCATAGATCCTTTCTTTCCATGGAAACCTTCATGAACTTCCCCGCTACGGTCACTAATCTCCGCTAACACAAAACCCTGCTCTCCCAGCACACCAAGGGCCTGATGGACAACGACGTGGCCTCCATGGAGAGCGATTCCTTGGATGACTTTGGTCCCCGAAATGCGGACGAAGGTGTGTGCTCAGAGCTGTGCCTCTTGGTGTGGTTTATCCGTAAGAAAAAAAAAAAACAAGGAAGAACTGAGGGTAGCCTTCGATTACATAATAATGTTGGCAAAGAACAGGTAATGACTGGGGAGCTTATGTGCTCATGAAAAACAGCAGGGTGCAAAATTACAAGGAAGTAGGCTTACTGTACATGCCACATTGACACGGTGATAACGCGGTCTGTTAGGATTCTGTTAATGACGAGTGAGTGGGTAAGCAGGTATATTTCTATCAATGGGAAATGGCCAGAAATAAGAATGGAAGGCAGCTTGGTGGGATGTAAGAATGATTGGTCTTAAGTGGTGGAGCTAGAAGAAATTTACTTTTTTACTTTGATAGAATAGTTTCAGAGTTACGGAAAAGTTGCAGAGACGGTGAGGCACAGGGAGGTCACACGGATGGTCAGGATAGAGCCGAGGTCAGGAGCCGAGTGTTTGACTCCAGAGCCCTGTTCTTAGCCACACCCTGCAGGATGCTTCCACACAGGATGGGGCGTTTTAGCTGAGCCTCACGGTTCCTGTCTACGCCACGCGCAGTTCCCCTGTTAACACCTTGCATTAGCCTGGGACATTCACCACAAGGAGGATGCCAGCATCAGCACGTTAGTGTTCTCCAAACGCCGTGCTTTGTTCAGCTTCCGCCAGTATTTCCTTTTCCTGTCCCAGGATCCCACCAGGACACCACAGTACATCTTAGGCTGGGACAGTTTGGTCACTTTGCTTGTGTTGGATGACCTTGTGAGCTCTGAGGAGAGCTGGCCAGGCATGCTGGAGGACGCCTCTGAACATGGGTCTGTCTGATGATTTTCTGGGCATCAGACGGGGTTGTGGGTTCTTGGGAGGAGGGCTGCAGGGGTGAGTGAGGGACATCAGACCAAGCGCCGGCCGTCAGCAGACTTGTCACCGATGGCACTGCCCTTCCTTCCCAGCCAGGGTCCTGCATGTCAGACCGTCCCTGGTGGAGTCACTCTTCTCCTTTCTGCACTGTCCTCTTGGAAGGAAGTCACCGCGCACAGCCCACGCTTGAGGGGTGGGAGTTACCCTCCTCCTCGAAGATGGAAGAGCCACATCTATGATTTGGAATTCATTAGCATGGGAGACGTTTGTCTCTTCCCCTCCATTATTTACTCATTCAATCATTTATTTATATCACTATGAGCTTATAAATATTTATTTTATACTTCAGTTGTAATTGCAGACTGTTCTGATATTTTGTTGCTCAAATAGCTGCAGCTCTGAACTCAGGGAGCCCTTTCAGTTGGGCCTTGTGTCTCTATGACACGCCCTCATCATCCTTCTCCCTCCCAAGGTTCTTCTTGTTTTTTTTTTTTGTTTTTTTTTTTTTTGAGACAGAGTCTCGCTCTGTTGCCCAGGCTGGAGTGCAGCGGCACGATCTTGGCTCACCATAACCTCTGCCTCCCAGGTTCAAGCGATTCTTTTGCCTCAGCCTCCTGAGTAGCAGGAATTACAGGCGCCCGCCACCACACCTGGCTAATTTTTGTATTTTTAGTACAGATGGGGTTTCACCATGTCGGCCAGGCTGGTCAAGAACTCCTGACCTCAGGTGATCCACCCACCTTGGCTTCCCAAAGTGCTGGGATTAAGGCGTGAGCCACAGTGCCTGGCCTGCCCCTCCCGAAGTTCTGCACACACTGCACGTGGATTCCCCGGATAACCAGGAAAAACGAAGGAAGTCCTCAGGACCTGTTGGCTCATTCATCATGCTTTCAACGTTGACCCACACGTCTGTGCCATTTGGCCAGGGAAGCCCAAATTCCCTCATTAAAGCACTTTTTCCATGATACAGTTCTTCAAATGTTCTTACGAAGCAACTATGTATCCACCATCCTCACTGGCCTGTGTGTCATTTTTGTACCTCAAGCAAAACAGGACTGACAAGGAGCTGGCTGTTAATCCCACCCGATGGACACATGAAAGAGTGCGTGCAGGAATGAGCGAATGAGCAATGCCATCTCAGTCTGCGACCCCTGAGGGAATTGTGTGTTTGCTTTTCGCCTTTGGGAGGAAAACAGCCCTTATGAACATTTAAGTAGCCTGGAGAGCAAATCTCATAGAAAAAAGCTCATCCCCTTATTCATCTTTGCCACTCAAAGCTTTGCACATGAATGAAGGCTCATTCATTCATTCATTCTTCCACACTGCAAGATCACATGGTCCAAGCAAGGATTCAGGTAAACGTGGGGCTCTGCGGGAGCACAGAAGAAGGAAAATGGCACCCAGGTGTTGGGCAGGTACAAAGGAAGGTAGGAGGACTTCCTGGAGGTGGTGACACCCAGATGAGCCCTGAAAAATGGACGGAAATTTGACTGGTAGACCTGGGGGATGGGGCTTCAGGCAGAGAGGACAGCACGACCCCAAAGGCAAGTAGGTGGGGGTCCCTGCCCTGCCTCTCCTCCAGCCTCACCTCCCACCATTCAGGGTCCTGGCATCAGCCACAGCAAACTCCTTGTGTGTCTCCAGTTAGTGGAGGCCATTTACATCCTGACAACCACTTGTGTGTGTACTGTTCCCTCTGCGTGGAATGCACAGTGGGACCAAGACAGCCCCACCCCTGCCACTGGTGACTCAGAACCAAACCTTCACTTTTCAAAATGACACAAAATCCATGTGCGATCACATCAAAATAGCTTCTTTCAGATTTTCTGAGTACAAAATTCTGAACAACATCAACCAACCCAAATGCTTCTCATTTACACATGTGAGCCTGTTTTGATGATAAGATGCCCTTCCCCTTGTTATCTGCTTGTCGAGCACCCTGTTCTGCAAGACTCATTTCAAAGCTCGCCTCTTCCGGGAAGCCCTCTATGATAGGGAGTTCTTCCACTCCTTCCTCTGCCCCCTCCAGCATCTTGTGCATACACAGGCTACAGCCTGGTGACCCTGGTGTCCTCTTGGTGGGTCTGCTTCTGCGGCCAGCCTCCCAGCCTGGCAGTGCTCATGTCTTCAGCACTGCCACTCCCCCCAGCACTGTGATCCCAATGAGTGGGCATTGGCATTATTCACACACAGCCAGGGGGGCTCTGGGTACAGGCCTTGCTTCTCCATCACAGCCCCTTTCTGCACAGTCCACACCCTCCCTTAGGCCCAGGGCTCTCACAGAGGCGAGCCGAGAAAAAGCCCGAGGAAGTGATTCCAACCTGGGGCCCGGCAATCTGGGCCGGGGTTATTTTTGGTGCGGAGTTGGGAGAGTGAGCCAGGAAAGAAGAGGGAGAGGAAGGTGCTGACAGGAAAGGATTATTGGAGCAAAGAAAACAAATCAATTAGCATCGTGCCAGGCGGAGCTGGCAGTGGTTCCTCCAAATTGGGAACCAGCCTCTATTTTAAATGGTGTATTTTTACCACTTACTATTCTGGGGGAGACATATGGTACCTGCACTGGGTTCTGGGGGCCCAGGAGGCTGGTTTTTTGAAATTAGAGGCGACATTCTAAAACATGGTAAAGAGAAATGCTTGACAGATTCATATGTCTAACGGCCAGTTATTCGAAGACTAATTCTAAGAAATGGGTGCACAGCTTACCGGGCCCAGCACACGGTCGGGGGCAGACACAGGGTCAGGCGAGTCCCTTATTTTATTAAATATTCACAGCATACCTGCTAGGTAGGTGCGATTATGCCCATTTCTCAGGTGGGAAAACTGAGGCCAGAGAGCCTGTGTGCCCAGTAGGAGATCGCACACACCACTTTTTCTCCCCTGATGTCTGTGTCACCTCTACAAGCACCTCGGCCAATGGTATCCTTGCACCTGCCCAGAAGGCAGCTGGCCAACACGGGGGTCCTGATGCAACAGGCTTGGAAGAGTCTAGAGAGATGCCTCCCACCCTCAAAGACTGGAAATGGTTTCCAGAAGTCTGCAGCGGCAGGTCCGTCCGGGGCTTTCGCGATGGATTTCCGACCCTGTGAAGAGGGAAGAGGGGGCTGGGAGCGAGGGACTCCCATTCCTTCTTCCCTCTTGGCCCCTCGGCCCATTCTGGAGGGGACTGACTGACTCACTCAGTCCATATGTGCGGAACCCTGGGCTAGGAGCTGAACCCCATGGGATTCCCGGCCCCCCCGGGGGGATCACAGCAGACAGGAACATCACCGAGTAGGTCTGAGACGTGTACTAATCAGGGCAGCTCCGGGCAGAGAGGGCCCCTCACCCAGGCTGGGCCAAAGTGGAGGAGAGGCTGTCCATCAGGAGCATTTCTGCAGATGAGACACAGCTCACACAGGGTGGGCCAGAGTCGACACTGTGCAAAAAGATGCCCCAGAGAGACCAAGGGCAGATACTGGGAGATGCTGAGCTGGCCCTGCCATCCCCTCCCTGCCTGGCCAGGGGGTCCGCCTGAAGCCGAGGCCTGGACGCCCTTTGCTGGCTCTTCACAACGAGTCCACACCTCCTGCCTCCCTGACCTGCATCCCACCTGGTCTCCTGCTTGGACCTGCTTGTCAGAAGCACCCCTGTGACTGAGCCCTGCAGGAGCCAGCGGTGACTCTGCCCCGGCCCGTGGGACGCTGCCAAGTTCCCTTTCCTGGTCCGCGTTATCTTCCTCCAGCAGGGCTCCAACCCATCTCCTCCAAAAGGTGGTGCCAATGTCCCAGTCTGCCTGGCAGCTAAGCTCATCATATCCTAACTCTCAACTCTCCAAGTTAAAAAAAAAAAAAAAAAAGGAAAACAAACAGCATCCAGAAACTACTTCTCGCCTCTGCTAGAGCGCTGGTTCACACTCGCCTCTGCAGAACTCTGGTTTCCATTCACAAATCTCTGTCCCAGGGAGTATGCTTTTAATCTGCCCTTTACCAAGTTTAGCCCTAAGGATTGGTGTCATTTGGGTTTGCCTTTCCATTTAAAACCCAATTGCCCAGTCTACTTCTGGCCAGACAGATGCGCCCAGCTCAGGGTACACACAACTTGGCTTTGACGCTGAGAGAGGCAAACAGTGGAGGCGAGCAAACACTGCAGCCTCCACCCCCGGATCTGAAATTAGAACCTTCCCAGAGTGTCTCATCCAAGCCTGTGTGAGTCAGAACGAGCAGAAAGCATTCTCCCACCCAGTGCTTCCCCTGTGGCCGAATGCACACAGCTCGCTGATGTTCAGCACACACTCCAGTGGCTAGTTTGGTGTTTTAGGAGAAAGTCACTCCCATGATGGTCATATTTGGGTGACCCTGAGGGCTGTAGAGGTCCCAGAGTGCAGAGTCCAACTGAGATGTGGCCTTGGGCAAGTCCGTCTCCTCACCTTCAAATTGGAGATAATCTCTTCTGTGCTGAGGTTCCCAATGAGGCAAAACATTTGCAAGTGTAGAAATATGAAGGGTCTTCATTCTACTTGTTGCTTTCTTCAACCAGAAAGATCTACTCGTGAAGAAATCACAGGTAGTCTGCAGGTTTGTTCCTGCTGGGGCCCTTCAGGGTCTCCCAGGTGCTCCTGGGATTCAAGACTCACTCCCATCCTCACCTGTGGACATGGTTCCCACACATCCTGCGCTCCAGTAGTCCTGGGCTGTGTCCAGGTCCCAGAGGCCCATCATACCCTCACAGTCTGCGTATGAACGGGTCTCACTTTGTTGGATGCCTTGGCCAACTTCTGGCTGCCTGCAGGGTAGGGCCCAGCGGGGCATGCCGGTGGCTGCTGTGGTGGTTAACCAGGTGAGATAACATGGTGACCTGGCCTTGGGCAGAGGGTAGGAGAACTGGAGGGGAGAGGGCAGATGTCAAGGACATCTTGGAGGTACAGTTCAGAGGCTTTGCTGGGGAATAAATGAAATGGGGAAATACAAGAGCATGCTAAGTTTCAGGCTTGGGTCAAAGGGTGGCTGACGGTGCTTTGCAGAGATGGGGATGCAGGAGGAAGAACTGGTTTGGGGGAGCTGAAGCTGAGGTCAGTTTGAGCTGCTGAGGTTCCTGAGGTACCCCCGAGTGGAGCGATGGGTGGGGTTTGATATATGGGGCTGGGATGGGAGAGGAAATCTGCATGGTGGGTAGGCATTCGGAAGCTCCGTGCACAGACTCCTGGCTGGGGGCCCCGGAGAGGATGAGCTCATCCAGGCATGGCAGGAAGTGGGAAAAAGAACTGGCCTGGGATGGAGATCAGAGGGACCCTGCAGAGATAGCCGGTGGGGAGCGAGGGGGGGTGGGAGGGGCCGCTGGGGAGTGGCGACGGGTGAGGGGCTTCAGCAGGCCAGGAGGAGAGAGCTCGGCCTTCCCACCTCCTGACTCCCACCTCCTCCTTCCCTCACCTCTCAGCTGGGCCTGCCCTGCCACAGCCTCTCTGACTTGTTTCATACCCATGTTTGTTCCACATCCATGGTCCCTCTCAAGTGGCTCTGGCCACCCCAGCCTCAGGCTCACTCTGTGTTCTGGCTCCGGGGAGCCCCTTCCCAGAGACTGTGTGGCTGGCTCCCTCTTTTTAAAAATTTATTTTTATTTTTATTAATATCACTTCTAACGGACCAATCATAATTGTATACATTTGTGGGTACGATGTGCTATTTTGATACATGTGTGTGACACACACACACACACAATACACAACATGCAATGATTAAATCAAGCTAATCAACACAGCCGTTGCCTCACCCACTTGCTTTCTGAGATGAGACATTTGAAATTTTGAAACAGAGAGAGAAGCGAACTCCAGATGACCAGCTCCTCCTAACCCACAGCTGGCAGCTCCAAGACCACCGTCTCAGAGGCCCTTCCTGAGCACACCATCTAAATGGGCCCCGCCTCCTGGTTATCCTTTGTCTTAAAAAGCAATTATTAAGCCTCTCTGAAAACATCCTTTTATATTATTATTTCTGATTGTGGCAAAATAGACATACCATAAAATTTCCCTTGTGAGCCCTTCTCGAGTGTACAGTTCAGTGGCATTAGGCTTCCACACTGCCCTAGAACCATCACCACCGTCCTTCTCCGGAGCTTTTCCATCACCCCAAACTGCAGCTCCCACGGCGGGAAGCCCAGCTCCCCACCCCCTCCCTTCGTGTTATTGTGCTCACTTCCTGGCCGACCCCCCACGAGGCCCCCGTGGTCAAGGAATAGGGTTGTCTTCTTCACTGCCCGATCCCAAGCCCCACCTGGCACGTAGTCGGTGCTCAGGCCACGAGTTCAGTGCTGCTGAACATGCTGATGGGATATATTTAACTCTCACTTCCGGTGAACTTTTAACATTTAAGGGAGGTGGCGTTCTGTTCTGTTCTGTTCCGTTCCGTTCCGATCCGTTCCGTTCTGTTTTGTTGTGCGCTGATGTCTCAAACCTTCCAAGCCCCACCTGAAGCCCAGGAGCCTGGAAGCCTGGATACCACATGCCCCCGCCTCCCTTAGACTCCACCCCCAAGCTGCCTTCACATGAATGCTGACAGGTACAAGAGTGGAGGCACCTTGTTCTCCAGCAGCTGCTGCAGGCAGGTCCAGGGCTGTGCCAGGGTCTCCAGCATCCTCTCCAGGCCCACCCGCTTGGGTGCAGCAGGAGCTGAGAATTGGCAGCTGTTTTTCGAGGTTCCTGAGGGCCTGACCTCCTGATATTTTCAGTGTCTACTGTGTAAGGAAGCCTCTAAGTCCTTGTGTCAAACCCCTTCCTCCCCTAGATACCGAAACTGGTTTCTAACCAGCGCCTGTGAATCACTGGATCTAGAACTATTTTACCAAATAAAATGAGTTGATCTGAAACCTTCTCTTGTGTGGACCGAGGGCATGCCTTCATGCCAGCCTGCCCAAGGTCTTGAGACTGCCTATCCTCTTCCCTGCCAAGACCCAGGAATTTTGCTAGGGCATTTTTCGTGGCTCCTCAGCCAACAGAGGCACATCATGAGTTAATGAGAGCTTTGCCCCTCAAATAAAGCTCTCGGCCAAATGGGAATCGGGGCAGGGCCAAGGTGGAGAGATCTGTCAGCATTCATGGTTTCTAACTAGGCGGGCGAGGGCCCCATTTGCCCCCCATGGCATGGGAGTTCATGCACAATTCTGAGAAACATGTTGGGAGCCAAGCAGATGATGCCAGGGCGTGGGCGGCAGTATCACCCATCCCACCTGAGTAGGGATATGTAGGGCCTGGCATACTCAGCAGGACGCCTCCCACTGTCCTCTGTTTAGCTGAGGGAATTTTGAAAAACCCACGAAAAGGCTGGGTGCGGAGGCACACACCTGTAATCCCAGCATTTTGAGAGGCCAAGGTGGTTGGATTGCTTGAGTCCAGGAGTTTGAGACCAGCCTGGGCATCAAGGCGAAACTCTGTCTCTCCAAGTACAGAAAAATTAGCCTGGCATGGTGGTATGCACCTGTAGTCCCAGCTACTTGAGGGGCTGAGGCAGGAGGTTCTCTTGAGCCTTGGAGGCAGAGTTTTCAGTGAGCTGAGATCGTGCCACTGCACTCCAGCCTGGATGAAAGAACCAGACCCTGTCTCAAAAAATAAAATAAAATAGGATAAATGAATAAATAAAAAATAAATAAAATCCTACAAAGGAGAAAAGTCAAGAGAAAAATTTTCATCGAGGATGAGGACGTGGAACAGTAACATAGGTGGGACTCGAATTTTTCATTCATTAAGCCAGCACCTAGGCACTGAGCACCAAGGACTGTATTACTTGTTGGGTTATGACTGTGGATAGGACAGGGCAGGACAGGACAGAACAGGACAGGACAAAATCACCCTCCCATGGGCTTATAGCTGAGTGTAAAAGACAGGTAGGAAAACAAACGCAGGAACATGATAGTTTCAGATGGTAGTGGGTTCCATGAACAAGATAGAATCAGGTAATTCAATGACTAATGTGCATGTGTATATGTGTTTATATACATGCATTCATACACAAATACATACATATGATACACACAAATATATGTATGTGCTATAGAAAGAGATGTACATATGTAGGAACAAACCTATAGTGACAGAGGCATGAAGCAGGCCAGAAGGTTAACAGCACTATTTGTTTCTGGGTGATGAGACGATGGTACTTTTTTGTTTCTTTGGAGAATGTTTCTGGCTACACTTCCTAGTCTGTACTGCATAGCCTAGTGTGAAACACCTATGGAATGATTAAATATACTTTTGTAAGTCAATATTTTAAAATGAATGTGTTACATTTGTAATTAGGAAAAAATCCAATAAGTAACAGACTTTTATGAAAGAGGAATGTGTTTATAAGCAAAAGCCTAAGAAAGTCTGTTAGCAAGACACTTGTTACAAACTAAGGTTTCCTGCTAGGTCATCTGTGAATGGTCAGTATTCGATACATTTATTTATTTATTTATTTATTTATTTATTTATTTATTTATTTATTTTGAGACAGGGTCTTGCCCTGTCACCCAGGCTGGAGTGCAGTGGTGTGATCTTGGCTCACTGCAGCCTCTGCCTCCCGGACTTAAGCCACCCTCCCGCCTCAGACTTCCGAGTAGCTGGGAACCACAGGCGCGTGTGTACCACCATGCCTGGCTAATGTTGTTTAATTTTTTCTGTAGCGACAGGGTCTCTCTATATTGCCCAGGCTGGTCTTGAACTCCTGGGCTCAAGCGATCTGCCTGCCTTGGCCTCACACAGTGCTGGGATCACAGATGTGAGCCACCGCGCCCAGCCTATCAATACTTTCAATCCAACTGTCTTTTCTTTTCCACTCTCCTCCCCTCCTCCCTCCCTCCATCGTTTCCTCCTTCCCTCCTTTCTTTTTTCCTTCTTCCTTCATCTCACCCCTCCATCCGTCCTTCCATCCATCCATCCATCCACTGGGGAGTGACTGTAAGGTGCATGAAGACAGTAGTGCTGGGTGCTTTGAGTCTAGTGGCCATTGTGGCCACCTGCTGTAACCATCTCCATGCAACCCAGCTCCTGCACCTACCTCCTTGTCATGGGTGCCAGTGGCTTCTGGCTCCCGGGCTCGTCTCTGCTTGAACTTGAACTCCTTCTAGTGGGGTGAGAGACGCTGACTGTGTGCCTGGCTCTGTGCTAGGCACTAGCCCCGACAGTCCTCATTTTATTCTCACAATGGCTACACATGGGAGATGTTCTTGTCTCTCTTTTACAGACAAAGAAACAGAAGCTTGGAGTGGTGAGATGACCCACTTAAGACCACACAACTTGTGAGCCACGATGCTGGCACGAGACCCAGCTCTGTCTGACTCGGAGCCGGCGTCCAGCCTCTGCAGCGAGGCTTGAGCTGACAAGCATCCAACATAATTTAGTAAAACACCCACTCAAACACGATTACAGAATTGACTGTCAGGAAAGGGCTGGTTCTGTTTTAATTACTGGCCTGACAATTGCTAAAATGCCAGGAAACATCCTTGAGAACATTTGTAAACGTAATGGCAAGGCAAACCTTTTCTCTTTGGCCAGAAGGCTGACTTGGAAAATCTCGGGTCTGATCGATAATAACTAAATAAGGCAAACACATTTCAGAGCATAAAAAAAAAAACTCATCATCGATACTTTGTAGCCTTGATTTATTAATCATCTTGTGTGTAGCATTTGTGAGAATGAGAGCCCCTGCCGTCCTCCTCCTCCATGATCATTGATGGTCTCAGTTCTCTTAAGGGGCTTTGCACTGAGGCTCTGGAGTGAATACGGTTTAATCGTGTTTTGTTTGCCTGTCTGAGGACATTTTGCAGACAATGCTAAAAGCCTGTTTGCTTGGGCAGAGTGCGGTGGATGGCTAATTCTCTGGAGTGATGGTGTTTTGGAAGATTGTCTTTTATCAGGACGGTTGCATTAACTATGTATGGTTGGACATGTGAACAATTTGTTCATTTATCTGCCCCCTAATTGAACAGTGGAAGGCAAGGGAATGTATCTCGGTAGCTTTGTGTTAGGCCTTTTCAACAGCGGTGCTGGCAGCCTCCTGGGTGAAGACGACAGCTTTTAGAAATAACTGTGGAATCTCCTAAGACTTTCTCTTCAAATATTTGTGATGAGAAGCCACGATAGTATTGTGGCTGCTGGTCAAATTGGTTGAAATCTTGCATCAGCTTCAACTAGAAGCCATTCTTAGTGTTTTCTTATCGTTTCCTTATCGTTCCCACGAAGCAGATGTCTGGAGCCAAAAAGTGAGCCAAGGGCTGCATTGAATGGCCAAGGTCATGGTCATCCATTTAGGGACCAATTTGTATTCCGTGGTCATAGACTCCCATAAGGACAGAGCTGAAAGGCCCGTGAATGTAAGCTCCTCATAGTTGGGTGGGGAAGCTACACTTCTGTCTGGAGAAGCCCTAGTCAGGGTCTGCAGGTGACAGCAGCTTGAATCATGGTCGGCATGAATGAAGAACTTCTGCATTGCATGGAGTGTATAGCAATACTGGTAACAAATAGTTGTGCATAGCATTTATTGAGCACTTCTGTATGCCGGGCACTAGACCAAATGCTTTCTTCATATTTTCAACCACCCTCTGATGAAGCCGTTGTTATTATTATCCTTGTTGAATGGCCCCAAGGAAGTGAGTCCCAGAGAGGGCAGTCACCAAGTCACTGCCCAGTGGCTTAGGGGTTGATGGGGTAGAGCCCTGACCGCTGCTGCAAAGGTGGATATGGGACACATGCTGCTCTTCCTCTGCTCTTGATTTCAGCCTCCATTGAAACTGTGTGAACCAGTGCTGGGGGGTGGAGGGCGGAACAGCCTCGTCGTCTTTGGCTCCATGGAGCACACAGTCTAGTGAAGAGGCAAAGACTGACAAAACACGTAAGCGGCAGCTGTGCACACCCCAGCAAGGGCTCGGTCACTGAACGAGAGGGGAAGTGGGGCAAGACCACAGAGACAGTGAGGTGGGCCAGGTGACGCATCCAGCAGGAAGGGAACGAGGAGGCCATGGGATGGGGAGGAGGAGATGACTGCAGGAGATGTGAAAAGGTGGAAGGAGCAGGACTGGATGCCACGGGTGGGGCAACAGGGAGTTTGGAAGGCCCCAGCTCCTACCTGGGGCACTGGGGGAAAAACAGTGAACCAAAGACACCTGGTGCCTTCCTCGTGGCTGAGAAGAGACTGAGAAGGAGTGACCGGAGAGGTAGGAGGAAGACCAGAGAGCACAGTGCTGCAGAAGTCATGGGACAGTCGCCGAGAGCTCAAGCATGGTGCGCTTTCAAAGCCCCACTGATTGACAAAGACGGGGTACTGGTGTCTCTGAGTGCCACTGATTGTCGATGGTGGGAAATAGGTGTCCCCAGGCACCAGTAATCGCCAGTGGCAGGAATACTGGTGTCTCCCCAAGGTACCATTGATTGTCAAAGGTGGGGTATCAGTGTCTCTGAGTGTCACTGATTGTAAAAGGCAGGGCATTGGTGTGCCTGAGTACTACTGATTGTCAGCGATGGGGTATCAGTGTCCCCAGGCACCACTGGCTGCCAATGGGGGGCTAATGGTCCCTAGGAAGGGATGGGGTGGGAGGTAGCACCGTCTTCTGTCCTTCATCTGCCCTCTAACCATATGCCATCGGTCATCAGTCGGTCCTAGCGTTTCCACTCCTCAGTGGTAGGGAGTGCCTTTGGGTCTGGGCAGGGCTGACCCCAGAGCAGATGCATCACGAGCGGTGGGTGAACTGAACAAAGGCATAGCGGGAAAGATGAGTGTCTCTTTTGTCAAGTTATTCTCCTCCTTCCTACCACAGATGAAGGATGATTTAATTAAGGTTCTTGGGGAAAGAGCTCTGGAATGGGAGATTTCCCAGGGGCTCTCTGCAATCTTGTGGAGGCCAATGTGACCCGAAGCTCTGGTTTCCTGTGAGAAGCATCAGTGCTGGTGCTTCCAGATCTGGAAGAACGGACGTCCATCCTGCATGAAGCCTCCTGGGACCCTGTGCCAGAGCACTCATGACAGAGGCCGGCAGGGCCCCCTCCCACAGGCAAAGAGCAAGGTGGGCAGGGAAGGCAGGGCACTGCAGTCCAGCCCCTTCCTGGGACTCCAGACGTGGTGACACCTGGAAGCAGGAGGCAGCAGCAGAGGGGCCGGCTGGACCAGCACACCTTCTGATGCTGGAATCACTGCAGTTGTGCCCCAGCCTCTCTGCTTGGATACCTCCAGTGGCAACAGGCTCCCTACCTCACTGCCTGTGCAAGTGTTTTCTTTATAACAAGCTCAACCCTGCAAGACACAGAAGAAAAGGCTTCAGAATTCACCTACAATGAATTTTGGCCATGCACACACAGTGGCGAGACGGCGAGTCAGTTCTGCAGTCTCTGGGGGCCTCGATCCTGCCCCTTTTGAAGTGGGTCACCCTCCTCCTTCTTGCTCCCTCTCTTCCTTCCACCCGAGCTACAGGTTGGAGTAGGGGCTGGGTGAGGGGAGGAGGTGCCTCGGGCCTGCTGAGGAACACAGGGATCCTGGCTTTTCTGAGGCTGCTTTGTAGCATCTCCCCCGGGGGCCGTGCTCTGGAGCAGGATGTGGGCCTTACTCAGACCAGAATGTCATTAAAGTCACAGATGGACATCAGTCCTGAGAGTACTGATTAATAACTCACAGCGCTGTCGTGACAAGCAGATAGAGCTCACCAAGCCGGGCAGTGATCGTCACAACCCCCATAGCTGGGCAGCAGCACCAGCAGGCTCTCGCCAGGCCAGACACCGCCCCAGAGGCTGGGCTGCTGCCAGCCCCGCTTTTCAGAGAGGTGAATATCTCACCCGGAGGTTGCCTGGTTCAGACAGAGCCGAGCAGGTGACAGGGAAGCTCGATGGACAGCGTGCCACACCCCACCAGTCCGTAGCCCCAGCAGCCTGTCTTTGATTAGATTTATTGACTAGGTTTCTGTGTAGGATTTTGTTCAGCAAAAGTGTTTTCATGTTTTAAAAAAAATGTTTCACCACCTTTGATTTCATCCGATCAGCACCACCCCCAATATACACACACATAGACACACACACATAGACATACCCATAGACACACACACTTGCAGATGCAGGGAAGGGCGTGAGATGCCAGGAGGGAGTGGGAGAGGAAGGCTTCAGAACCCAGGAAAGACCCCTGTGCCCCTAGTTCCCGCATGCCACCCCAGGCAGGGCTCAGGGCTTGGCAGGCTGCCACATCTCCGCCGGGCCTGGTCACACTGCCCAGGATGGACATGACCTACCCCCAGCAGGGGAGGTGCCTGAGGTCAAGAGGCCCTGGGAACCCCCTCCTTGTGGTCAGCAGTCGTGGGTCTCAGAGCCGGCTGGGACCCCATGGCCAGTGACCTCCCGTGACTGCCAGCCGTTGCCTCCCTGGGCCTCTTGGTGGTGGGTTAACATGGGGGTCACAGCAGGAGAAGGGCACCTGGGGGACACTCGGGGGCCTGGAATACACAGGGTTGACCTCGTGGCTGAGGAGCAGGAGAACAGAGGAGACTGATGCCCGCCTGCCCAGGTCAGAGAAAATGCCCTGAGTGCAGGGAAGACCCCCCTTCGTGAGACCCTCAGCGCCTTCCCCACTGGCCCCGGCCTCAGCTTCAGCTTCAGTGTCTAGTCTGCAAGAAGAAGGCAAAGAGCTCCTGCCCCGCAGCCTTCCAGGCCAACCTACAGGGAGCTGCACAAACCCAGCTTTGTCGGGGCATGGAGTGTGTGTACCCAACCCCCACCGCCTCCATAGTGACGGTACCTGGAGCCTGGCATTGTGGCCGCTGGACACCCTGCTACTGTTTTTGTTGGTTGCCCAGAACTCAGCTGCCCGCTTCCCCAGGAATCTGCTTCGGTTGACAGGAGCCCCTTGCCTGGGAAGTTAACCCTCCCCCAGGCAGTCCACAGATGGACAGATGCCCGATGGATGTTGGGGTGAAGGACCAGGGCTGTATCTCCAGGGTCTGGTACACAGCAGGGTGGGACTCCACAGCATGGGCTGCAGGCAGGAGTGGGATGTCTTGTGAAAGCCGGGACCCTAAAAAGCTGAGAGATTGCCACAGACTTGCAGCCACACATGGGCCACATCCACGTAACACAGCAAGATGCCTTGTTCCCAACAAAGCCCGACTGTGGGTCTCCTAGTTTTAGACCAAAGAAAACAATACATGGTGATATTGTGGGAGGGATGGCTGATTAGGGAAACCTGTAAGAACCCCGTATCGTTCTGCTCCAACAAGATCGCCATCTGCAGAAGAGGTGCTGCAGGTGTGCAGGAGAAACATCCAGCAGTCCCCAGCCCAGCGGATGAAGGAAGGGGAGGACGAGGAAGGAGGAGGAGGAGGAGGAGGAGGAGGAGAAAAAAGAGGCATAACTAGATGCAGCTGTTTCCAGAGTGGGAGAGACCAGGTGCCTGGGGATGGGGCAGGGGCAGGGGCTGACGAATCTGCCGAGACCCTCTTTATTCCTCATGGAAACATCCTGGCGTTTCACGTCACACACACATGAACACGTGCATAGATGCACGCATGCCAGTGCTCCTAAAGGCCGTCCCTTCCCACCTGGGCACTATGCCATGTGAGTATCAGCCTGATACCTGTGTGCTGGGCTCATGGCAGAGCCTCCAGGCCCCCTTGAGAGAGAAGGCAGGGAAACCCACTGAAGGCTCTTGTCAGGAGGACTTGGGAGAGGGAGGGCACATCAAGTCCAACCTCCGTCAGGACACTAGCACCCAAGGAGGCGAGGCCGCTTCTCCAGGGCCCACACTCCTTGGGGACCAAGCTGGGACCCCTGGCTGCCTGATGCCAATTCCAGGGCAGAAGACCCCGCACATCTGGAAACTGTCCTCATGTTCCTGAGTGTGGACTGAAGAGGTGGCCAGGGTGGAGTGGGCAGGGTAGAGTGAGGTTTTACTGGCCAGAAGCTTCCGGGCTACTTTAAGGGAAATGTCTGGGGAGGCCACGCTCCTCACAGAGGACGTACCAGCCTTCCGCTCCCTGGACTTACTGGATAAACTTCCCAATAAAAATGCTCCAAGATGCCTTGCCCTGATGGAGGGAAACAATGTTGGATTTTCCCAGACTGGCCAGATGAATCCCTTACACCTGGCCGTCGTTAGCTGCCACTGGCTTAAGGGTAGCTACTAAGTATTGGGCAGCCTCTATTAGCCAGGTGCTGAGTGGCACACGCATCTTGTCTCATGAACCCCCACCGCTGATCCTCGAGAGGGGTGGTAGCTTCCTAGAGCTCTGAGAGGCTCACCAACTTGCCCAGAGACACATAGCACAGGTGCAGGACCTGGGTGCACATCACAGATTGTGCATCTGTCACCTGTACTTTCAGAGAAAAGCATCTACTCTCACATTTGCCGGTTAGAAACTTCAGGTGCTTCTGAGGACCTGTGGGTGCCAGCAGTCTCCCCCTAACTGTGCACACAGGCATGGATGGCACAGGTGAGCTTCCTGCCACCCGAGGCTTCCAGGACAGTGGTGTGTGTGTGTGCGTGGCTCAGACAATATGAAAAAGCAATAATATACTCTCAAATACAGAAAAAAGTCACTGCAAATATAAAGCAAGGTAAGAAGATGCAAGTCCTAGGGTGGGGTGAGGGTTGTGACTTAGGAAAGGAGGGTAAGGAAAAACATTCCTGAGGCAGAAAAGCCTCCTAGGCACAGGGGAGGGCACATGCTAGGGAGAGTGGCAGCACGCACAAAGGTCCTGAGGCACCAAACTTGGCGTTTGGAGGAACCACAGGAGTCCTGAAGCTGGAGGCATGAGGGAGCAAGCAGAACGTGCTGTGGGTGGAGAGGCAGCCAGGGTGCGGGCCTGGGAGCCCCACGAGGAGTCTGATTGCAACGTGGGATGGGGAACCTTGTGGACCTCAAGCAGAGGAGATACAACCTGATTTCCCTGGTGAACGCCCCTGTGGGTGCAGCGCAGAGTGCAGACAGAGGGGCCGGGGTCCTGGAAAAAGCCCTGGAAGATGGGCATGACTTGGGCCCTGGGCTGAAATGTGGACAAAGGTCTGGTGGTTTGGAGAACTCACTTGCGGCACAGAACTCACTAGTGCATCTGAGGTGGAGTGAGGGGATAGAGGGGGAAAGGATGGCCCCTGAGCTTTCAGTGTGAGGGGGATGGGACCACTTCCTGAGAGGAGCCTGAGGAGGAGGCTTCTGTGAAGCAGGTGGAAGAGTTCCGACAGCAACGTGATGAATCAGGAATGCCTGTCCGCCCTCCGAGGCGGGTGTCATGGAGCAGCAGGAGATCTGAGTTTGGACTTTGACTGAGGCATCAGGGCTGGGGAGTAGTGGGGGTGCAGACATGATATCTGAAGCCATGACACTGGGTAGGATCACGGAGGAAGAGGGAAAAACTGAGGGGTGGATGAGCATCCCACTCCTGACTGCAAATCCCAGAGAGAAAGCCCCAGCTGGAAGGTGAGGTAGAGCTGGGGGGCCCTGGTAGATGGCTCAGAGGAAGAACACTTCTCCCCACTTCTCCGCCTTTCTCAGAAGAGGAAACTGAGCTCCAAAGACACCAAGCCTTGTCCCTATAAACACAGCCTATGACGGGCAAGCCAGATTCTGAGCTTCAGGATTTTGAACTTGAACTAAAAGTTGCTCAGAATGTCTGACCCTTCCTCCACATGCCCAACTCCTGTACATCCTCCAAAGGCCAACTCAAATGTCTCCTCCTCTATGAAGCACTCCTTGCTCCATGTTTGTGTCCAATCCCCCACCATGGTTCCATGGCAGTTTCTACACACCTCCACTTAGAACCTTTTCTATGTCAGGATAGTAGTTTCACAATCTCACTGGCTGTGAACTCCTTGACGTCAGAGAGTGGAGTCTACACACCCTACACCCCTGCTTGCCCAGAAACTAGGCATATGAGGAGCTCTATAAAGCCTTTCTGGATGGATGGAAGGAAAGGGTATATGCATGCACCAGTGGGTGAGTGGATGGGTAGGTGCTTATAATGATGGATAACCAATGGATAGATGAATACCATATAGATAAATGGCACATGGATGGGTGGGTGGATGGATAATTGGGTGAGTGGCTGTATGTATAGATAGATGGATGGATGGGTGAGTAGGTGGATGGATAGATGAGATAACCAATGGATAGATAAATATATAGAACAATGGCACTTGGCTAGATGGATAGTCGGTGGTGGATGGATGGATAGAAGGCGACAGGATTTGTAGTCAAAATATTCAGAATTCTGCCCTGGCCACACTTTGGACTAGCTGCTGGACCAGGCACCACAAGGTCCATGTTGCTGAGCCCTGGGCTCCTCATCTTTGATTTGGAGAGAAGGGTAACTAATTGTCCACCTGCTGGAGCCCTGCAAAGCTCAGAAGGACCAAGAGATGGCTCAGGGGCCTTGTGGGGCTGTGTAAATGTCAGGCAGCCCCAGGGAGCTTGGAGCAATCTGCACCATCGCAGAGTTCTCTGCCAGGAATCACCTCCAAATGTCCATCGAGGGAACATAATTTCCACATGGCTGGCTTTAAAACCAAGTAATTAAATGGTTTTATAGTCAGTTTTTAAAACAAGCTCTTTAAGTTATGAGTATAAAGCATGTCTCTGTAATAATCAAGTTGTTCTGTTTTGTGATTTCTATTGCAATGTATTTCTATAATTAGGCAGAAAAAACATCCATTCGGGGCTGAGGCCACTTTATTTCACTCACTTTTGAGCTTGTTGTGACCCAACCAATCCACAGAGATCAGGGCTCCTCAGGGTCTGTCTGTCTGGGTCCTTGTGGGAGGAGATCACTTTGAGGGAGGCGGTTGTCTGAGAAGGACACATGACGACCTCACTTGGATGAAGGGAAGCCCAGGGGCTAGAGGATGGATGAATGGATGGTAGATGGGTGGATGGATGGATGGTNGGATGGAAGGATGGATGGGTGGATGGATGGGTGGATGGATGGATGGATGGATGGATGGATGGATGGAAGGATGGATGGGTGGATGGATGTGTGTGTATGTATATGTGAGTGGGTTGGCTGGGGGCACTCAGAGGAGGCACCTTTTTCAGCCAGGAGTGAGAGGATCAAAGAAGCCTCCAGATGAAGGTAATTCTTTGGCTAGGTGTGAGATGTGGGGGGCTCAAGGAGATTCCAGCTATATTGGCTTTGGGGCCACCTGCCAGGTTCCATCTCTTATTAAAAACCTGTTCCTAGAGGCTAGAGTCCAGCTGAAGCTAGGGATGCCAGAAAATATAGGACATCCAGTTACATTTGAATTTCCATTAAATGAGTAACTTTTTAAAGTAAGGATTATGCCCCAAACATCACATAATTTTAGTATAAGTATGCAATATTTGTGATACACTAAAATAACTGGTTGATATATGAAATTCACATTTAACTGTGCGTCCGTTAAAAAGTTCTTTGTTTAAGCTGGCAGCCCTATGAGGGAATGGAGCCACTGAAGCGGGTTTGGAGGCTGCTGGTCACCTCTTGTCAGCAGTGAGGCCAGCAGAGGCTCCTTGCTTTCTACTGTAAGTGATGAGCACCGTGAAGAGGGAAGCTCAGGTCTGCGGGAGCACAGAGGAGCCGACTAGTCCCCAGGGATCTGTAATTTCCTGGAAGTGTCACCGGAAGGATGAAGAATAGTTGGGGAAAGCTACTGTGGGAGGAAGTTATTTCAGGTGATGGAAAAGCAAGAGCAGGCACAGGAACACCTGATGTGGCAAGAGTGGAGGTGAAGGTGGTGGGACTGGAGAGGGGGCAGGTATATAACTATGTCCCTCTTAGATCACCCCAGAGTGCAACAGAGCTGCTGCTCTCCTGGTCGAAGACTTTACCTACATTTTAAAAGGCACCCCTCCCTCCCTGGCACATGCCTGGAGAATGGTTAACCCCTTTATACCAGGAAAAAGATTTTTCTTTCTCCAGGCCAAGGCAGCTCACTCCATAGCCCCATTTGTCCTCAGCTAATTGCTCCTGTGCAATGCACAATTTGCCCAATGCTCTTACTTCAAGCTTAAATTCCAGATAGGAGGGTCATTGTCTTTCTCGCTCACTTCTGTATCTCCAGAACCTACAGCAGTGCCAGGTAAATCTCTGATAAATCAGTATGGAGTGAAGGATGAATAAATGAGTGAATGGATGGCAGATGGATGAATAGATGAATGGACAACGGATGAGTGGATGAATGGATGGATGGATGGATGGATGGATGGATGGGTAGATGGAGAGATGGTAGATGGATGAATAGGTAGATGGATGAGTAAATTGATGGATGAATGGAGAAGCAGATGAACAGATACGTGGAGCACTGGCCTGAGAGCCAGTCCCTGGATTATGGGTAAATGGACGGTGAATGGGTAGATAGGTGGATGAACAGGTGGATGGATGAATGGATTGATGGGTGGATGGTGGATGGGTAGATGGATGGATGGGATGAATGGACAGTAGATAAGAGGATGGATGAATGGATGGTGATGGGTGGGTGGATGAATGGATGGTGGTTGGTGGATAGGTAGATGGATAAATGGATTATGGGTGAATGATGGTGAATGGGTGTATGGTTGATGAATAGATGGATGGATAGATGGATTAGATGGGTGGGTGGTAGATGGGTGGATAATGAATGAATGAATGGATGTTGGATGAGTGGATAGGAGGATGGATGGATGGTGAATGAATGGATGGTGAACGGATATATGGGTAGATGGCAGATGAGTGAGTGGATGGGTGAATGGATAAATGGATGGAAAGATGGATTGGTGGATGCGTGGTAGATGGGTGGATGGATGAACTGCAAGTGTAAGGATGGTAGGGCTTAGGCTAGCCATCCAGGACCTCATACCTGGGCATTCAGTAGCAGCTTACACCAGGAAATTGATGACAGAGTGAGTGTGGAATCGGTTGTCCAGTGCAGGAGATATCTCCACAAACAGTGTCTCTGTGGGTCATTCTTGGTGAGCCACGTGAGGTGCATGTGCTTCCTTGGTCGTTAGTGGGCCACTTTTTCCAAGGCTAACTTTGGAGTTATCCTCACATAGGGCCCAGAGTGCTCCTTAGTTACTAGTCATGCCCTATTACACCCCAGTGAGTGGGGACTTATTGCCTCTGGGTGGAGGGCGGCTCAGGCCTACCCTGCTGCACTTGACATTCTCAGCTGGGTCCCTGCAGTGCTGGCAGCTTCCTGGCACCTGAGCTACCAGGGGCTGCAAGGGACAGTGCTCAGGGAACCACTGGGCCACGCAGAGCCCCGCTGAACAGACAGTACCCGCGACTCTTCCTCACTCTCCCATCCTTTCTGTCTCATTCGTTGGTTTATTGGGCCTCCTTACATTTCTTTTCTGCAGATGTAGAGTATCAATAAATGTATTTTAATTTATCAGTGGGAACCAGAAAGACCTATTTTGAGGCAGCAGACCCAGGCTGGGATGTTCTGATGCTTGTTCAGCCCTTCACCAAATGCTCCCTTTGCCTGGAAGGCTGTCACCTCCTTCAGAGGAGAGATGTCTGCGAGCTCCGCAGGTCTACAGACCTGGGACCTCAAGTTCCTGGTAGGCAGAGCCTGTGGCTCCTCCCCGCAGAAAGAAGTGGAGAGAGAGGGGCCTTGCAGTCAGCCGGGGCGAGCAGTGGCCCAAAGGCCAGTCCCTGCTGTTGGCCTTGTCCCTCACCCAGCTTGAAGAATGGCGTCTCCTCCCCCAACCCTTCTCCTTGTTCCCCTCCCATCTCCTCCTGCTCCCCGTTCCCTCCAAAGCTAAGCAGTCACTTTTCAGGTGCCTGCCATGGGCCAGGCTTTGTAGCAGGCCTTACGTTCATTCTCTCCCGTGTCCTGGAATCTCCCGTGGGGTGGGATTATACAGCATAATGGAGTGTGCATGGATTGGAATTCTCTGTGGCAACATGAACAGTTGTTATTGACATTGATCCCTTCCAGCAGACCGGGCCCCGGACAGAAGGCTGAGGCAGGTGGCAAGAGCTCCTGCAGGAGCTGAGCACACCCAGCTGAGTCACTGCATGGGGTCCAGGGGAGCAGGGCAGGCTGGGGTCTTAGTGGGTTCAAGTAGAGGCTCCTGGTGGGCTGGGGACTGGTTCCTCCAGCCCAAGCCTGGCCATACCCCATGTAGTGGCACCAGTGACTCAGGCAGAGGCCTGTCCTTGAGGAGATGGAGATGAACCAGATCCCTGTCCCCCATCATGGCCAGGACAGAGGAAGAAGGCAGCCGGAGGATGTGGCAGAGGCATGTATCCTCGCCCCGCTAGGAGAGTTGTCCCACGCTGTCTCCATGTCCTTCTCCTTCCTCCCAGACCCAAGCCGCCTTCCTTTCACCCCTGTGGCCTCCATAAAACCATTTTGGATTCCTGTTGTGTCCTGTCTAGTTGACCTCATCGTTTTCAGGATGAAACTCCCATATCCTGGCCAGTGATGCTCAGTTTTCACTCCCCAGCCTTCTGAGCTCTGGAAACTCGGCCTGTCAGCCTCCAGCACCTCCACCCACACACCACAACTCCTCCCACAGCCCCTGCAAAGCTATGCGTGTCACCTTCCGCTGTCCTCTTCTGTCCCACGCCACATTCCCTATCACATCAGATGAAAGCAGAACCCAGGGCACAGCCCAGAGCTGGGCACGGAGCCGACCCTTCCTCCCACCTCACTGGCATCTCAGCACGGATCCACGGAGCCTGAGGCCAGGGCTCAGCAAGCCTGTCTGGAGAGGACCAGCTTTGCAGGCCGTATGGCCTCTGTCCTAACAGCACTGGTGCAGCCCCTGGCGATGTGTAAGCAAGTGCACGAGGCTGTGCCAGCAAGAGGCATTCATGGGCACTGGAACTGAGTTCCACGTCGTTTTCATGTGCCATGAAGGATTCCTCTTCTCATTTTTCCAACCATTGAATTTTTCCCCAACCATTTAAAAACCTAACTACCAGTTTTAGCTGTGGCTACACAGAAACAAACCCTGATATACTGGAAAGTGGACAAAGCCAGGAAGGCCTCCGCTTCCTGGAGCTCACCTTCTAGGGGGCCCTGAAGGCTGACGCCTTGGGTGATGTTTCAGATAGACATGAACAATGGATGACAAACCAGAGACCTGCTCCCAACAGCTCCTGGGCTGAACACCGTGCTGGGCAGTCTCGGGGTGCTGGCCAGCTGGTTTCCCTTGGGGCTGAGAGGGTGGAAGGAATCTGTGTGCAGGCAGGTCTCATGACTGTCCAACTGCAGCCAACCCCACTCATCTCAGCCAGGACTTGAGCCCAGGCTCTCTGGCTTCATGGTCTACACTCCTTGGATTTTGCTAACTTCCAAGCTACAGCTTCATCCAACACTCAAAAGCAGGCCAGGAAGCCCCATGGTTTCTGCCTTTATCAAAGAGCTGTCACTCACTCCACGTGGGCTTTTGTTTTTCACAGCCTCAGTAGCTGCAGTGGGCGCCCATGTAGACGTGTCGGTGCTGGGCTGCATGGTGGCTGCAGGCCATCCCGCTTAGTTCTGTGGTGCCAGATGGGCAGTGCCACGCTCCTTTCTCAGTGTCTCTGTGTCTGCACACATGCAAGAGTGGGCTGATGCCTGGAGATGTTGAATGGCCAGTAACTAAATGAATGAATCTGAAAGTCCCTGGCACCAAGACCTGCCCATCACGGGGAGCCCTTGCTTGGAAATCCTCCCTGCGTTCCCCTTCTCCATCCCCGTCCACAGGATCGGGGCTGCTCTTCCGCCCACCCTGGCTCCTGGGACTGTCAATCATAGCACTGACTGCACCGGACTGTCCTCTACTCACCTGTTGGCTCCTTTGTTAGATCAATCGCTCTTGACCCTTTTGGTTCTAAACCCTTTAAGAATCTGATGGAATCAACAGATTTGCTGCCTAGAAAAACTGAGCACTGAATATGCCCCTTCCACACCACTCTGGCTATATTTTTAAGGCACTTAAGGACCCCCCCACCCACTCCCCACCTCCAGTGGAAAGACCTCAGCTATGGCCCGGCTGTTTCTTGAGACAAGGGCAGGTCTGCTCGTCTGCATCCCTGGCCCAGTGTTGGCTCTGCCAACATGCCATGCAATGAACCCGGGGGCCTGGTGCAAGCTCCGCTGGAGTGACAGTGGAGGTGTGCAGAGACAGAGGTGGGCTGGGGGCCCTGGTGGAGGACAGGCTCCCACGGAGATAAGGAAACACCAGTCCTCTGGAGCTCAGCCCACGTCCTCGTCCCCCACGAGTGTCCTCATTTAACTGGCAACTTGGAACCAGCATCTCTCATGTGGGGAGGGCACGTGTGGTGGGGAGGGGTGGGCGTGACTCCTGCAGAGTCCCGTTGCAACAATTTCCCATCCCAACCATGGCTAATTGCATCTTCTGAACGCATTTACCGTTCAGTAATTTCAGAGCTGGTAAGATTTCCCCTCAATTCCCTGGCACTGTGAACTTTACTCAGCGCGTCTTGCAGTAATTAGTCTGGGGGCCCCAAGGAGACTGTCCGGGGAGAGGGTGTTAGTGAGCTAATCATCAACCTCATGATTGAAAACTGGCCTGTGGATGATTACGGTCAGACATTCACCGGCGCTGTCCACCCCGAGCACAACTGCCAAGGAATGAAGGAAAACAGGGTGCTCGACTGCATTTGCTAAAAATAAAATGCAAAGTGCAGGGCAGATGGCGTTGGAGTTTGGGGTCAGGCAGACTCCATGTGCTGGGCAGACGGGCTGACCAGTGATACACAAGAGACAAGTCACCATGAGAGAGTGCAGTGGAGACCCGTGTCATCCCAAGGCCCATCCTGAGCTCTCAGGTCACGGGGGTGGTGGGGGTGGGTGGCTTGAACAGTTCCTGAGCCGCTCTCTGGAGTTCACGTCCACCTTCCCCGTCGCCCTGGCCCTGGGACCCTTCCATTCTCGTCATTTATGTGCCAGGCCCTAGGCCAAGGACACAGAGCAGGATGTGTCCCCTGCCTTCCACGAGACTCAGTCTGGAGGGGGAGGAAAACCTTTCTCACACGGCAGGGAGAGGACTGACCAAGAAGAAACCACAGGGGCTGGGCGGGGGAGGGCACAGAGGAGGGTCTGAGTTGGCAGCGAGTCCAGGAAGGCTTCCTGAGGAGGTGACACCTGAGCTGCATCTTAAAGGGCAGACCTTCCCAGGGAAGGTGGAGGAGGCAGAGGGCCTGATGGTGACGGGCACATGGGCGACGCAGGGCATGGCAGGGGTGTTCTCCAGGAGGCCTTGGACCAACCCAGTCTCCTCTCTTTCTCCCTTGTGATTCCCACACAGAACCGTGGAATGTGCTGGGAATGCAGCATCGTGAGATGAGCGGGGACTGTCCCAGGCCTGGCCTAGAAACACGCCGACTCTCAGTGCTTTTGCTTAGTGAATCACATTGTCCCCGGGGCATAAAACCAGGGTCGGACTGCTTCTCGGGGTCCCTTGTCCACAGTGCACATGGCGCATGTACAGTTAGACTTGGGTAGCTTTCATGGGCCTCGGGGGTTCGGCCCATATGAATCCTCAGCTTCTGTTGTCCCTTACTGCCTGTCTGCAAGTACCAAACCCGCTCGTGTGACCCACTGCGTGTGAGTGCGTCCTGTCACCTGGACTCAGACAGGATGGTAACCAGTGCACAGCGAGCCACCTCCACGCCTCTGCAGGCACACGGGCAGGTCTGCAGGGCTGGAGAGGGACCTGCTCCCCGGCTTTGAGGCTTCGCGGTACAACGATCACCACTGACAAAATTATAAATGTGGGATCCACACCAGATTACTGCCTTTTATTTTTCCAAGGGAGATTAGTAAAAGAAAAGAATCAGAACCTTCAACCACCAATTCATAAAGAAAGGATGCTTTAATTATCTCAAAGGAGGAAGGTCCCACCCTCAAAGGAAAGGACAGATTTTTCCAGGGAAAGGCCAGTGACAGCCCTCAGATGCGCCAGTTCCCACCCAGCAGCCTCGTTTGGAAAGCACCAGCGATGGGGGTCAGTCCAGTGTGCTCTGCGATCAGGAGTGACTGCTATGTTCTGGAGTTCTGAATACACGGAGACCTGGATGTGTGTCGCCTGATGCTTTACGAGGGGCCACCACCTTCAGAGACCCAAGGCCGGACAGAGGCCTAAGCCAGCCCCGCTCACCTGTCTCTTGGCTGGCTGGAAAAAAAACCAGGTTGCACGGCAGAGGCAGTTAAAGGGAGGCAAGAACGAACCCCTCCTGTGCCCTCGGCCGCTGTGGTCAGCCTGGAGCTGCCCGCTGTTTCGAGGGTACGGGACAGGGCGCTTGCAGTAGCAGAGAGGAAGAACTACATAGTTGTGGTTCTGGAACCTTCTCCAGATTTGCTGCTCTGGCTGAGCATGGGATGCCTGGTCCCAAAACCATCCCCGGAATGTGTTTGTTTCATGCAAGTTTGAGTGCTGGGCCAGGGCCCACTATGAGCCACTGTGGAGATGGGGCAGGCCGGGCACACAGAGCCTGGCAAGGGCAGCCTGTGCTCCCCTCCCTTCCTCTCGCCTCCCCTCCCCCCCTCCCCCCCCCTCCCCCCCCCCCCTCCCCTCTTCCCCTCCCCTCTCCCCCTCTCCTTCCCTCCCCTGCCCTCTTCCCCTCCCCTC